>NW_027105701.1:1354-8277 GCF_000696795.3 Halyomorpha halys | reverse complement strand
CAATAAAATAGTATAATTATCTACTATTTGAGTTTTTTGACTGCACCCGGACCATATTCCATTCATCTATACACACGGTCAATCAATAATCTTCTATTGATATTTTTGTGTTAGATTTTACATCCATAAAATATCGACGCGGTTCAATCAATGTATTACCAATAATAAGGTCTTTTTATAGAATATATAAAGTAAATGTATTGTACACGAAACTGTGCTAATGGTTACTCAAGGGTTATACTAAAGGTAAACCAGTTAAAAAAATTGAAGTGAAAGTCATAAGAAAAATCCAATTTCGTAATTCGCACTCATTTCCAAAGCTATATACGTACGATCGCGCTTCAAATCCAACTAAAATGGCACAACGTTTTAGCTTGAAATTAAAATTCACCAATTGATTTTAATTGAAAAATTGTTATTACTTATATATTTAAATACAATATTGTTAAATATAGTCTGTCAGGAAGAATTCCTATGACGTATCGTTCCTTAATCGCACTGTTTTTATTCAGTTATTATTATTCAACTCTAATATTAGTAACTTATACAACAAAGTCAAGTTTTTTATACAAAAAACTGATATTCAGCACCCATTCTTATACAGAGCGCATTTGATTTACTCATCACCCCCAGTACTTTTTTCCGTCACCTTAATTCTAAGTGCTTACACTTAATAAAATATTAAAAAAATAAAGATCTGTACCTCTACAAACCAGGAAGGATCATGGGTTCAGTACTTTGTAAGGAAGTACTGTTACTAGACCAACGGTTGTGCAAGGAGGTGATTTGGTCTTAATCATGCTCTACCACCAGGTTTTTACCTAATTAAGGTCCAATAATTTATGAGGCTGCGTGGACCCCAGGAGAGCGCCAGGACCCACAGGGTTGACCCATGGTTACAGTGAAACAGAAAACAATTTTCTGCCCAGCCGTATGATGTAATAAAAAAATGTATGCTAATCAAGCCTTACCGAGCTCATCGAAATTATTATCGAATCTAAATAATAGATCATATTTTTGTGAATATAAATATTAAAATGCAAGATACACATTTTAAATTCAGTAGGGGGTTATATGTATTCCGAAAGCCTTTGGAAGAAAGAAGATTTTGCCTTCCAATTGGATAACAATATTTACAGATTTATATGTAACAGATCGTAACAATATGTAAAAAATGTATTAAGATTTCTAAACGTTGATGACAAAACATTTTCTCTAACATTAAAGCATTGATTTTAGGAAAAATTGTACTGTTTGCTTTCAAGTAACCGTATTTCTTAGTTATTTAAAAAAAAAATTACCACGGTGCCTTCGCGCTCCTAAATAAAAAATTACATTTTTTTAATATCTTATTGAAATTTCCAACTGCACATAATGGTACATCCAGTAAATTTGATATAAGGTTATAGTGGAGTGATACAGGCGTTTAGAGAAACAACCCATTGGTAGCACTCAAATAACGTTTTTACATTAGGTCGCTAAGTTACAGGAGTTTGACTTTTTTTTTTTTTAAATCTCCCTCGCCATTTCTGGCATACGGGGTGTGAGAGCAGTGGGGTAGTGCGCTGGAGTTTGCGCATGCCACTGCTCCCAAAGATCACCAATTCTTTTTTTTTATTCTTTTATTAATTATTTAATTATTACTTTTTTTTTTTACTGTGGTGCAGCCCAGTGCTAGGTTTAGCGCCTTGCTGATGGAGCTGCACCTTGTCCACTGCATCCGTCAGGATGCCTCCTGCAGTTACCAGGCTGGTGCCGGAGTTTGACTAAACTCTAGGACAAATCTAAGTCATACATTTTTTAGTTTAACTGGAGATTACTGCAGTATTATTATTCTTATAATGCTAGGTTGTCAGTAATTGCAATTCCTAAGTACTTCCACATCACCTCTATTTCCATCCGTTTATACCACCTCTTATGTTTTATTTCGTGCCTTCTTATGAATTTCAGCAATATCATTTGGCAAAAATAACGTTGTAAACGAGTAATATTTCAGTTAGATCCGAAACCGCACATAAACTATACAGAACACAATAGATCTCAAGGTTTTCAATTTCACCGTGTGCTCATTAAACCATCGGAGAAGCATGACTTTAGTCATTAGGAATACAATTCGTTGTAATTTAAACTCTGGCTATATTGCAGCTCAAGTTGTGCGGTTGATGGAATCGATTAAGCTGATTTTACATGACAATCAGCAATAAGCGTCCATGCCCTTCCACTCTAAAACATGACTTCCTCTTTCTTAAGGTCACTCAAGTGCACGCAACTATGCATTTCTTAGTTAGCATAAAGATAAATCCATCTAAGACAAATAAAAAGAATTGCGTACTACTAATCTTTTGGATTCTTTACTTTTTTTTGTCATTCCATGTCAATTCAACTCACTAGGGCCGTCCGTAGGTTAGTGGTTAAGACACAGACTTACCAATTTGATTTCTATTGGCGGTGCCGGTTCGAATCCGGCCTGAGAAGTTGATTTTTTTCATTGAGTGGCGGGCCCACAAAATAAAAAACTTTGACCTCCAACCATGGTTAGCCAGTATAGGACTCCAATGGAGGTCTCGGCCGAAAAAAAAAAAAATCAACACACTTTTGGACTTAGCTATATTAGATTTTCTTAATATCTGCCATAGTAGTTCCATTGATAAATACTTGTAAACATGAGAAATTTATTTTATATTGAAAGAAGTTGACCGTATGAAGTAGATTGTAGGAAGATAGTCCGGGTGGTGGTCAATAAAGACTTTAAAATAGTAAAAAAATTCTATTTATTGTTAACCATCGTGTTAACTATATTTTTAAGTATTAAGTGGGGCGATACGTTGGTTAACAATAAATAGTTTTTTGTTACTATTTTGAAACCTTTATTGACCGCCACCCGGACTATCTTCCTCCAAAGGAATCAATTTTACTTTGAAACCTTTTCCATCCCTCATTTGTATTTTTCCCTATTATTTACAACAATATTATTTAAGGAATAAATATGATACTTTTAATTTATGTGTTTTTATAGAAAATTTAAACTTTGTTTCGAGATATTTTATTTTACCCTACTGGTACTGGTATTTGGTGGGGGGGGACAAGTCCGGCAAGTGGGGCGAGTGGTCCTTTTTGCCAACCCCTGACGACTACCTGAGTTGCCGCCGCGTACTAACCAAGGTGGGAGTGTTAAGGGGCCTCTACATGTTGGACAAGCCAACGCGAACTCGGACATGCACGAGCATGTGGATGAGTGGCTTGTACGAGTTGGCCGAAGCTCGTTGCCGATCCATCAAGAGTCGGTTTTTGGACACTGATCAAAGGAGCTTGTGTAGCATCTCCACCATTGTTCTTTGTCTAGTTGCAACTGAGAGCTGTTAGGAGGTTGTAGTTAATTTTTATAAGTTTTATATTTAATCTTATTTATTTATATTGAATTTTCTTTTTTTTGTAATAAAAATAATATAATCCCAGTGCAATGGCTGAAACTACTTGTACGTCCGCCATGCTTGCCTCTCTGAATATCACTGACATGTGGATGGCCCGCTCTTTGTTTACCGAGCATTTGTACAAGCCTCCGATTCGTGGCGAGCGGCCAACATGTGGATCCGCCATAAAGATTCATTCTTTGGGACCGCCGAAAGATGAATGTTAACTGCCCCAGGTGGAAATCGAACCTACAACGTTCCGAACCGAGTGCACTGAGACCTACGCCCCAACCCGCACGCCCGTCACGTCCCTTATTCTATCCTAATCGATGTATTAGTGTACACCATACGAAATGGAAACAATATACAAGTACTCTCGAAAGCAGAATCGAGAAATTTGAAAGGAAAGTCATTTGTACAATTGCAGGAGGGACTTAGAATCAGATCCTTAACACAAGGAAGAGAAGAACTAACAGTGAACTGCTTGCAGAGACTGGTCAGTCAATATCTCATGATGTGAATACTAGGAGGTAAAGATATATGGCTCGAAGTAATCCATCAGGACACCTTCACACAGTAATGAATGCCACTACAGTTCGAAAGAGATCACATGTAGCAAACTGGAAACTAGTAGCCCAAGACAAGTAGGGGGACAAAAAAAATCAAAGGGGATGGGATATACTTTACAATTACACCTAGCTCAATTAGGGAAGCTTCAACCGCATTTCCCAAATTCTCTCTTTTTGAGTACATTTATGAGAATTATACAGTGTTGCAAGACTAAAGCGAGTGGCCATATCTCAATAAAATTTCACATTTTTAAAAGTCAATACCCATAGAAAGGGGAGTGGCGTGGCGTAGTAGGGATGACACCATGCTAATAACCCAAAGAGATTAGTTCGAATCCGGCTGGGGCAGATAATTATTTATTCTGTGACTGTAGCCGTGAGTCAACTCTGTAGGTTCTAGGTTCTGTAGGGAGCCTTCCAGTGTCCATCTGGCAGTTGAGCGTGATCATGAACAAATCAACTTTCTTGTATAACCTTTGTTCATGAAAGATTTGAATTTTTTTTTTTTAATACTTATAGAATAACTCTGACAAATTTTAAGAAAATCTGAAGTGGATAAGCCCAAAATTGCACTGAATGACATGGAATGACCCTTTATGATTTTTAGTGTTAACATTAAGAAAATGAAGAGGACTTTTACTGTTTAAACATATATATAATTTATTTATCTAAACATATATATTATACGTATTACTTATAAAAGCCTAAAACACTATTAGCCAATAAAGGCCCCATTGCAGGGCTGGAGTATTTTTACATACTGTTTTAAAAAAAATAATGCGTCATTTACTTTATAGCTGTTGGGAAAAAAAATAAAGCATATGTATGTTTTCTTTTAAAAATAAATATATAAAATATCAACATAAATGCTACTATATTTCATAATGAATTAAAGACTTGGCACGCAGAATCTAACCCTGAGAAATGAATCGGGCTGAGAGGTCAGGGAAATAACTAATGGCATGCATGACTCACACGCAAAAAATTAGTAAATGGTTCTACGATAGAGAGAGGCATCACAAAAGAATAATAATATTTATTGACTAATCACACTAATAAAAATGATCCTGTTACGCGTCCATTAAATAATACTTCATAAAAATAAATACGAATATTTGTAAAAACGTCTGCCAACAAAATAGGTTTGCAAAGATTCCTCACCATTTCTAAAGGACAATAGGACATTAGACGATATAGACAATACAAATTGAAACAAGGTTAATATTATTTTGTATATGACGTCATCTAGACATAAACAAACAACACTGATTTTGCGATTTGTTAGCTGGTTACGTATTTATTACGAATTCTATTGTTAAAAGAATTTTCATACTTTTTTTTTTAAACATGGAATGCGGTTACATAAAAGCAGAACGTACAAATTTTCCTAGAATCAATGCTTTAATGTTAAGTTTAGAAATCTTGAAGCCTCCACTGGCTCATTACCAGTGATGCGGCGAGAGGGATGCGCTGGGATCTCTTGAGCTCTGCTCTACCCCTCACACGTGTGGGATAGTGTGGGCTCAGGGATCCTCAGGTCGATTGTGTAAATATTGTATATATTATTTTATCATTATGTCATTATGATCAAATTTACTTGTATTTTTTTATACAGTTGTAAATATCAATAAATAAATAAAAAAAATATTTCCAAAATAATTATCTTTATGATCTATGGCTTAAAAGTTACACATTGGACTTACGTACTTATAGATATAATAAATGAGTAGCCAAAGGGCAGAAAAATAATGCTCAATATAAACAGAGTTAGAGCAGGTTGTTTAAATTTTTAAAAAATGTGGTTCCATTAGTTTGAAACCATGACCTTGCTACCAATTAACCTGGATAGCTTAACAGCTGATTATTTAGAACACCTCAGGACCTTAAAATATTTAGTTGTTCAAGGCCACTTTCGTAATCAGTGAATTCAATATAACGGATGCGAAGGAGTATGATAATGTTTCCGTTATACAGAGGTGTCCGTTAGTAAGGGGTGAGTATGAAAATAACAAAATAAAATTATATCATGTAATTACTTAAATTGTGATATTATTGTGTGATAACGTGAAATTAGAATTATTAAAAAAAAAATTAAATCTTTATCGCTACAACCTTTGAAGGCCATGGTAACAGTACTTTGTAAGGAAGTACTGTTTCTAAACCAACGTTTATGCAAGGAGGTGATTTAGTCAGAATCGAGTTCGACCACCTAATTTTTACCCAATTAAGGTACCCACTTTATGAGAGGGATCCCAAAGCCACAGGGTACACTACAGTGAAATATGAATTAATTATATGCCAGTGCCTTATCAATGAGCTACGCACTCCCACAAATATATGCATACATATATTTGTTTGTTTGAGACCTCTTTTAAAATATTTCTGGAATAACACGTTAATTAATTTACTTTTTTAATGGTTTACAAACATACATCTCATTTCCTGGTAGTCTTCAACATCAAGATAGGTGTAAATTTATTAATAAACATAAGAAAAAAAATTATTTACAGATTTTGTTTTAACTTGCGACGTATTGAAACCTATTCATTAATGAATCACAACATTAGTTCAGAAATTGTTAGTTTGTAAATACAGTGAACTCTCACTGATCCGAAATATCCCATTATCCATATCAATACCTTAAAAAAAACAATGAATATTTCATTTTATATACGTACGCGCTAAGGCCTAAATAAACCAGTTAAAAATACCAACTCTCTTTATTTTCAATAGAACCTAATTGTGTTTGCGGCTTTAGCGCACTTGCTCAGCCTCCACTGGCTCATTACCAGTGATGCGGCGAGAGGGATGCGCTGGGATCTCTTGAGCTCTGCTCTACCCCTCACAAGTGGGGAATAGAGTGGGCTCAGGGATCCTCAGGTCGATTGTGTAAATATTGTATATATTATTTTATCATTATGTTACTTTATTTATTCATTTTTCA
>NW_027105701.1:0-1249 GCF_000696795.3 Halyomorpha halys | reverse complement strand
TATAACGGAATAGTCAAATCTTAGTCTACAATAAAGTTTTGAATTAGTGGACCTATTTACGTACCGGTTTTTTCAAAATGTTCTCTTTAAAGATAATGAAATCCCCGAAATCTCGATTATTATTGAAATTATTTCCATTTATTATTATTTTTTAAAAATAATCGAAGGTGGATGTAGAACGATTACGGACTAAATAATTTTATTTTCCAATTTTTTTGAAATTTCGTGTTTGTTTCGTGTTTCTTGAGGTGCTAAAACCTAATATCGACTTTGTTTTACTCCTAAAAAAAATTTTATCACACTTTCATAGGTCAATCAGTCTCAATTTTTTTCAAAATTTTGAAAATACTGAGGAACAGGGAGGATTTTTATTTAAAAACTGAATATATTTTAGGTAGAATATACATAAAAATGTATGTAGGCTATACGCGATAATAAAGATAATAAAATTTTATTTGAGTATTAAGAAAAATCACATAAATTGGACAAATAATAACGATGATACGGCGAAGTTACCATAGTAACTGTCTTATTACATAATCATTATGCATAAAAGGGAATGGTCGAATCTTAGTCCACAATAATCTTTTGAATTAGTGGACCTTAACTTATAAACATTTGAAATTATAAGAGAGAAATATGGATTATACTATAAATCAATTAATTTTAGCAAATATAATGATAACTACTACTCCTATGAAAATAAACGTCATTATCTACTTTATAGTACATTAAACTAGCTTTAACTTGAGTGCTAATTAACATCTGTACATCGAATGGTTATTGAGATATAGATTTCACAAAATAAATTCACTTACCACTGATCTTTAAGTACATTTGTTTATTTTTTTCTTTTTTAAAAAAATATATCTGGAATACTATTGAATGTAAATAGCTCTATTAGGGCTCATATTTCAGAAAATTTACTCTAATTTAACTGATGTTCTTTTAGGGTTTGTGTTGTCCGTAGTTTTAAAGATATAGAGCTCCGAATAAACAATTTTTTTTTTTTTTAGCGTTTTGAAACAGTCAGCATTTTTTATTCTCCCTACCTATATTTGGCAAATTCATCAATTTTGACTATTAACTATACGCAGTTTTTGGGTATTTGGGGTGAAATAACTGACTTTTTTTCTCCTCTTGGGCTCTTGTACTAAATCGTTTGTGGGGAGAGAGAAAGGGAGAGGGAGGGGGGAAGAGACAGAGACAGAGAGAGAGAGAGAGAGAGAGAGAGAGAGAGAGAGAGAGA
>NW_027105700.1:0-1727 GCF_000696795.3 Halyomorpha halys | reverse complement strand
GATGGCCGGATTGGCCGAACGTCGGACTTATAAGAGAAATAAAAGGTTTTGAGACTATAATGGATAAAATTTGAATTATTTATTAAATAGTTATTAAGGTTAATTTAATTTTTTTTTGTTGTTCACGTAATATTACGATAATTCAACAGGTGGGTAGGTAACACCCATAGGTTTTCTGTTATCTATTTATTGTTATTATTAATTTATTCTTTATTGTTTTGTCTTTTTTTTTCCTTTTGCGATTATATATATTTTTTTTAATTTTCCTTTAACCCACCCCCTTCTCCACTGAGCGTGGGCAACTATAAACGATAAACATATAACTAAGGATAAGTCAAAATTTGCGGTTATAACTTGTCAGACTCATCAATTTTGACTAGTAATTATGCATATTTTTCATCAAAATAATCAAACATTGCGGTGAAATAACTGCCTTATTTTCATCCCGGCTTTTGTATTATAAGAGAGGCTCAACAATCCGTTCTATTAGGCACAGCACGCATTATCAGAAAATTTTTAAATATTTAAAAAAAAAGTTAAGGTTGTTGGACTTCTAAGTCTCCCACCTCAGATACTTTATCCGTAAGAGCAGAAAAAAACAGACAATAATAATTTTAAAAATAAAATGCTACAGAAAGACGACAATTTTTAGAGAAACATAATTTTTCAATTCTTATGCAAATAACAAGATACTTAGGTAGTGACAAAAGAATGTTTTTCCCTTGAAAAAGTTTTACTCTGATTATTTACGTGCCTTAATAGTTTTGTGTTTTCCTATCAAAAATATATAACTGATTATCTGAACGAAAAAAATAAGAAAGGTCGTAAAGAACATGACGTGATAGGCGATTAAGAGGGTTATCGGATGATTTGTTTTGTTTAGGTCAGTTATCAGGAAACGTTGTTATAAAATACCTTACGTCAATGTTCTTAATTTTCAACACGTATTTCGTAGACTATATATATATATATATATATATATATATGGTTTGAAGATGATGAGATCATGAGATTTTTGAGTAGAAAAAAATTTATACACAGAATTAAGGGTGAGGCTCGGAGTAAAATAGTTCGGTAAATTTTTTTTCATAAAAAAAAAACCATATTCATATTTATGCCTAATTTACTTCATTACTATCTTTATATTCACCGATATTTTTTATTTTACCATATTTGTTACTATTTCCACTAAATATTGTTCTACTATTTATTACGCTTGTTCTATATTTATAATTCTTTAACTTTTTACTGTGCTTATTATTGGTTCTCAATGTATCTATATTTATATATTTTTTAAATTAGTTCGTTTCTTTCCTTTTTTTATATAACTTATATTAAATTGGTTACCAATAAAACGTTTTTTTTTAAATAAAATAATTTTTATTCATATTAAGTCTCAAAAAACTCATTATTATTTCTTTAAATGTTCGACGTTTCGGTCCAACTTACCATCCTCAAGGAAAATCATTTTTTTTTTTTTAATAATTTATTTACGACTGTTTAAAAATATATACACAAACATGTGGAGAACCTACCCATTGATAGAACTCCAAGAACATTTCTAAAAGAGAAGATCTCGAGGGCTAGTTTAGTAAGTAGTTTCTCTACATACTGTATTATGTCATTATGATCAAATTTACTTGTTGTATTTTTTATACAGTTGTAAATATCAATAAATAAATAAAAAATAATAAAGTTTGTTCCTGAGGATGGCCGGATTGGCCGAA
>NW_027105699.1:8341-8785 GCF_000696795.3 Halyomorpha halys | reverse complement strand
TTCTGCCACTACAGCTAAGATTTACTGGCCTATTAAAAACTTATGTAAAACTTTGATATTTTTGTAAAATAGTGAAAAAAAAAATTTTTTTTTTCTAGAAAGGATTCTACTTCAATAATAATCCAGTGTTTATTTCTAAACATGGCAATTGTTATTATAAATTCAACAATAGATATATTTATGTTATTTTTGATGGTATAATATCAGAAATCAATACCAAATTCCGACAAGCAATTTTTAAAAAGAAAACCCATTCTTAGAGTGACTTACTTTATAAAATCATTCAAATTTACACACGGACTTATAGACAAAACTCCCATAAGACTAAATATTTGTATAAGTATATTTTAAAATAAAAGTTAACCCATTTAGGCCGAAATCGAACCGGCGCCATTGCATTAACACACTAGTCTACAACTAACTCCCTATCCCTCGATCAACTCA
>NW_027105699.1:3349-5331 GCF_000696795.3 Halyomorpha halys | reverse complement strand
CTTCATCATTTCTTTATCTCAACCAGCTTTTTATACTCCTAACGCTAGCCAGTGGTAGTCCAGCGGCTTTTTAATTAATCTTATCGTATTTGGGAGGAAAGAGGGGAACATTTAGATTTTTATTCATTTGTTTCTTCCTCATTCATCAGAAATCTAAATTCAACTCTCTTAGATACCCAAAATTCTTAGCTCAAATCCATAATACTTTAGAAGCTACTGCCTCAAACTATATTATCAAAGCCTACATTTTCAAGTTGTAAAAGACTCTTAAAATGCCATAATATATGCAATAAGAAACCTTAAAATATGTAGTAATAACCCTCCAAATACGCTACAAGACAGGTAAAATACTCAAAAATACTACTAATGTTTCTAAAATAAATTTTTAACTAGGAAAGAAATTGAAAGCTAGATTGAAAAAATTAAATAAATAATCAAATGAATATGAAAATTTGATCAAGATGTGGCCATCTTTACGAATAAGAAACTATACGTAAATGTGGTAAAAGTGTGCATGTTAATGGATTTTTTTTATTATTTATTTATTGACATTGACAACTGTATTTACTTAAAAACACATGTAATAAATTTGATGTAACATCATAATGGTATGTACAATCTACAGGCATGTAGAAAAACTACCCATTGATAGCGCTGGAATAACATTTTTACATTAGAAGATCGTTAGGTAGATAGGCTTCTTTTCAGGTGCCTCGGAGGATCGTCATGAATGGAAGAAGAAGCAAGGTTAGAATGGTTTTGGGTTGTTAAGGAGTTTATGATGAAAGGATTGATATTTGGTTCGAGCTAGATCGGTTACATATAGATTAAGATCTTTATAATGAGAATTGAGGATTCTACAAAGGATTTAGGATTATAAGGATTAGATGCGAGTGAAATTCTATGGTTTAGTGGAGCCCCAATTCTCAACTCCGTATGTTCGGTCTTATTATAGTCATGCAGATCAGTCTTTTGTAATGGATTGGAAAGTTTAGATCATTTGGCTTGTGATGAATCTATACATTGATAGTACACCAATTACATTACTAGAGTAGATCTCGAGACAATCTTCTTTTCAAATTCCCAGGAGGATTATCAGTTAATGAAGGGGAAGTCCGATTAAAAAGAAGTTTTGGCTTGTTAGGGAGTTGATCATAGAAGGATTGGTATCTGGTTCTGTCCATTTCGGCAACGTATGGAACAATGTGGTTCTAATGAATCAATTGATTTGTGACAAAGTAGGAAGCATTAAGGATTTTATTAAGAATTTAGGGTTGTAATAATTGGATATGAGTGTAATTCGATGGTTTTATGGTTATTGGTTTTAGTCACAAAGCTCAACTCCGTATGTCCGGTTAGGTCTTATTATAGTGATGTAGTCAGTCTTTTGTAATGGATTGGAAGTTTTACCGTTTGTATAATAACTTTTGAAATAGTTGGAATAAAAAAAAAGTGCAGTTTTCAATCTTGTGAGAAAATTTCAAATCAGTTGTTTGTCCAGATGTAGTCCAATGTCGTGAATCTGTCCGACAGGGGTAAAAGCGACATTATTAATGGATTCCGTAGGGCAGTTTTTCTTAATGTTTAAAAAATAATATATAATACCTTAAAAACTAAAATATGTACGAAACAGAAACTTATAATAATTGATAAAATAAAAGAAGCAATTATATTTAAAAACTAGGTGACATTAGGAAAACAAATAAGCACAAATAAATTATCCTAGGATTCGGATAAATTTTAGCGGTTCAACAAAAAAAACAGTAAATTCTAATTTCTTTTACACATTCATCTTCTACACCCTCACAACAGCTCGGACGTGCACTGTGGTTCGAAACTTTGGCAATTAATAAATAGTTTAAGTTATATTTTAATTGTTTTTCTTGACCGCGACCTGATCATATCATCATAATTCATAATACGTTTGTAAATATTATTATTATGTACTAATAAATATAATCATTCTTAACCTACATATCACA
>NW_027105699.1:0-934 GCF_000696795.3 Halyomorpha halys | reverse complement strand
ACATGATACAAACATGTGGAGAATCTACCCATTGATAGAACTCCAAAAACACTTCTAAAGGAGAAGATCTCGAGGTCATCTCCTTTTAAGACGCCTAGAAGGATTATTAGGTAATGAAGGAGAAGCCAGGTTAGAAACGAGTTGGCTTGGGTGGTTGGGAAGTTTATTATGGAAGAATTGGTATCTGGTTCTGGTCAAATCGGCAACATAGGGGACATTGAGGTCCTGATGCAAGATTACGAAAATTTAAATATAATAATCCTTTTTAAAAAATTGCATGTTAAATAGATTGTTAATAATAGCATGTTAAATTGTTTTTTTCTTTTTTTAAATTTACTAATGTAACAATTATGTTTAAAGTTATCTAACAAAAAGACAATTGTTTTAGGTTATTATTTATTATATTCAAAATAGCTTATAAAATTTACTTTTTATGGTAAACCTTCCCACGTTAAGTTGGAAAATTAGTTCAAACATTTTAAGTAAGTTATAGGCTTTCCTCCCATCAAACAATTTTTGTATAATATGTTAAAAGAACTGCGTACTGACCATTACTGTTATTACCTGTTATTATACGTCCTCAGATGATAGAAACGAAATCTAGAATGTCGAAATGGAATCAGTAAAATTTTTTAAAATCAGTAAACTCGCACAAATATTCCATAAATTCATAAAGCAAGAAATATTATAGAAAATATCTGTGAAGCCCACAAGAGCCGTCAAACTTAAAGAATGTTAAAGGTTAGGACTCCTTATAAGATAAAACTCATTAAATTATTTTGTTAGTTCATCATTTTATTAAAAAGTAAGTATTACTCTTTACGAGTTCATTACTTACCTTTTTTTTCCTTTAATACGATTCGACGCTTTAACTTGTTTCAATGCTTTTAGAAGGTAGATAAAAAAATTTTAACGTGTACATGGAAACCTTTTA
>NW_027105698.1:0-3915 GCF_000696795.3 Halyomorpha halys | reverse complement strand
TTATTTATTATTATTAATTTCAGGTCAACTATCTCTCATAATTAATTGTTAATTTCAGTAATTCGATCCATTAACAATGAAAATCAATTAAACTATTATCGAGAAATTCGTTTTTTAATCAAGAAATTTGAGCGATATAACTGTTATTTAAACAGAATTTGAAGGCAGTCAGTGAGCCCCTACTCCTCTGTCAAACCCACGGTGTCCATAAGCCACGCCTTTTCAGATTCACTTATACTAACTGCTTATCCTCTCCATTAAAATCCTTCCTCCGAGGGATAGAGTATGTCTCCGTTTTGTTGAGAGCCATTCCTTTCTTCGCAAGGACCCCGCAATATTGTATCGCGCAGAACTCCCTCCCCCCCCCCCCAAGATCTAGATCCTTATAACTGTATAATCACTAACTAAATGAATTCAAATGATTCTTGCTTAGTAAATGAAGCAGTATTTACGATGAGATACAAATATATATTGTCGCTTAAGAAACAAAAATACGGAACTTATTTATTCGAATTAAAGTTGTAAATACTGTTGGAATATTTTTTTCAAGTAAAATCGATACTTTACCTTATTCACAGCGGGAACTTTGATAATGATAGTTCCAAAAGGTAGCTTTACATGATTCTCATCCGTTAGCTATTCATAGAATCAATCACTGAAGCAACAAAATTATAAATATTTCAAAATGCACTGTTTTAAGCGAAGATAGGCCGAATTCTAATCAAGTTTTTTTATGTTGTCGAGAAGGACTATCGATGCTCTTGTGTTGTGAACTTCGATGGCACCGGCTAGAGAATGGCGGTTCACAAGAAAGAGAAGGGTTTATCTCAGAATTCAGGAAAAAGTAGCCATTCAAACAATGATAACAAAGTGAAACAAGGATATGGAAAGAACAATAAACCTAATGACAAAGTAAATGGATATAGCATAGGCCATACCATATTGGTTATTGTCATAGGTATCCTTCTTATGTTTTTAATTGTATTCATAGTATTTAAAATTATTTGGGTATAATTCATTTCAAATTGCATTTACAGCCGCTTCATTTGCCTTGATTCATAGTTACCATGTTTCATCATTGTTTGAAAATGACCGTCATTTTTCTCATTTATCGACACTGGAAAGAGAAATGACTTTCAGGAGTGAAATGGTTAGTTAATTTAGAATAACTTAAGTATGGGGTGTACTAATTGTGAAGTTTTGATTTGTTTTATGTTATTAGGGCATGTATTATTCTTATTACAAAACCATTGTTGAAGCGCCAACTGTTTATGAAGGATTTTATGAAATTATACACAATAATTTGACAGAGTTCCCCTCTGTGATAAATACTCTGGAAAGGTTCAACCTTTTTCCTGAGGTAAGTGCTGTCAAACTGCTTTGCAGACTATTAAATCTTGATAAAAGCTTTGTTACCTGTCTCAAATTCGAATTAAAATGGAAAATGATTATTTTTGTTATTCAGGTGTTTCTAGGGATTCTATATCGGGCTTTTGATTGGATGTGTGATAAATTTGGTATTGTTGGTAAACAATGTTGGCAAATTGAGCGTGGCCAAGGTTTGAGCCCTGTTAATAGTTGTGAGGGGTTGCGCCAACCTGAATACTTTTATCTAGAAGCTGTATGGTTCTGTTCTGGTCTTACGACTACTGTTCTTTTTCTATATGGAGTTTTATTAAGGTAGTATACTCTCATAGTTTTCTTTTATTCCTTAAAGACTTATATTTATTGATCTTTTGTTCTCAGCGGGTCCATATTTGGAGGTCTTATCACTGTATTGTGTTTTTTTTACAATCATGGAGAGGTATAAAGTTAATATAATTACTCTTTAACAAATTATCACATCTTTTTATACATTTTTGGAATATAGCTATGTTTGTTATGTTTTTTTATTCAAGGCTACTCGTGTACAATGGACTCCTCCATTAAGAGAAAGCTTCGCCTATCCCTTTTGTTTATTGCAAATGCTCTGTGTAAGTTCATGTTTAAATATGAATCAGGATAGTGATGATAAAACCGTCTCTACAAAGAAACATAAAATTCAAGTAAGTTATACACAATAATTATATAAGTTATAATTATATATAATTATAGTTATAGTTATAGTTATATAATTATATAAGTAAGTTATACACAATAATTATAATTAAAGTTATATGTTTTAATTTTTTTTAATCTTCCTAATATTTCCTCATTAACTGTATAACCTAGTAATTTATTATGATATTTGATTGAATAAATTTAAACTTGTTCCTGTTTCTTCTTCTTTTGCATAGAGGTGCCCTGCACAGGAGTTCTTATTTTTATTATTTGAATTATTACTATTCTATTATAAGTAATAATTCCATTAATGGATGACTCAAAGTGCCGATACTCCTCTCACTGGACCATCCCAGTAAAGATTGTCCTTTTATTTGTTTAGGTCCCTTTGAACCTGTGAATTTAGCACAAAAGTTTGGTGTTTCTGTGCTATCAGTTTCCTTACATCAACCCTTTGGAGCTATGTTGTCAGCAACAATTGCTTTAGTTCTAAAAGAACTCATTGAGCCCATGAATAAGTGTAAAAAACTTTCATAGTCATTTGAATAAATTTAAAGCTTGCCTCTTTTGATTACAGCAGGATTTAGCAACTTCAAGTTAACGAATTCATAACAGTAATGAATCTTATAAATATAGTCTTACAACATTAAAAGTTGAAAGATATTAATACCAGAAGCTGTTTTTGAGAGAGTTTAGGCATCAGCTTAACAATTTCCATTCTGCAACAGCACCGGTTCGAATCTGGCCTGAGAAATTGACTTTTTTTTTTTGTGGCAGCCCCACACCTGATCCTCACTCTGGTTAGGATATGTTACTTAACTATAGGTAACCTTCTCCCTCCCCATATGTCTTAAATGGGCAGAAAGGGATTAACTAAGAAAAGAAAAAAAAATACAAATTCCAACTGGTTGGATTCAGATAGATATGGCAAAGCCCCATCAGCTAGGCACCCACCTAAGCACTGGTTTGCACCAGGATTAAAGTTGTATGTACTGACTTATATAAATTAAATGGTTCCCCCTTAAAAATAGTAAATATTTAAATAAGAGATATTATAAACACACTACTGCCACATCTTATATGCCAGAAATGGCAAGGAAAAGGAAGAACAACAAAAGATATTTATCTCATGTTAATTTTTTTAAATGTTTATTGGTGGTTTCTTCAGTTTTATTATACAGTTTATTTTATAATGTAATGCCTTTCTTCATAATAATGCTTAGTTTCCTATATTAGTGAATATCTTGTTGCTATCATTTGGTTGATTGTACTAGTGGTCACTTTTTCATGGACTGTCCTTAATTTCACCAGCCTTTAGTTTATTCAACAACTTCGCATCTCTGTTTTTGTTCATAGTGAACAAGTGTCATTACTCATGACAAGTGAAAGTGTACTCAATTACATTTAATATTCTATTATTGTAAGATATAACTTATGATTATTCATGCTTTAATTTGATCTAAGCTGTCAACTTCCATTCGCTCAAAAGGGTTGAAGAACAAACCTCCAATGGATTCTTTTTAGTTGTGGTTAAACAAAAATTTACATTAATTCAAATCATTTTATGGTGTTGGATTGTAACCGACAATGGTTGACAATCTTGTCAGTATATATAAGTGATGAGTAAATGCTGTAGAGTACATTTTTTTATTATATAAAAAAACGAAAATATTCAATTAATTATTATTTTTTAGATTGCTGCAGTTGTGATAACAACATCGATTTGCTTAACTCTTTGGCAGTTCTCTCAGTTTTTATTAGTTACTCAGGTTGTAGCTATTCTAGCTCTGTTTACTTTTGGATTCATAAGTAAATTTTCTGCTATGGTTGTTCTGATGGGAGAAATGGTAACTATATCTTAATATATATCAGGAT
>NW_027105697.1:4486-6045 GCF_000696795.3 Halyomorpha halys | reverse complement strand
AGTTTCTCTACATGCTTGTACCATACCATTATGATTTCCTCAAATTTACTTGATGTATTTATTTACAGTTGTAAATATCAATAAATAAATTTTAATACTCACGTATTTATATATATATTTTTATATTTTATATTTATATTTATATTATATCACCCGAACCCTTAGCTCGTCAACGGAGGGGGCGCTAATTAAAAAGTTTTATCTTTATTTTTTTCACTCCGTAGTTTTTATCCTCTGGATTAGGATAAAGACTGCCGGTCCATATCATACAATGGTATGTGGCCTTTCAGAACGTAGTCCAAGCCCATCCATCTATCCCTTATAAAAATCATAATCAAAATTGAGGAGAATAATTAATTTGATTGATTGGTTTACTACCCTTATTCATTAAATTTTGCTTTAACGAGGATTTACTATAGAAACCGTCTAATAGGGATAATTTATCACTATAAAAATTATTTTTGAACTTATATAAATACGTAATACGTAATAACCCACTACAGAAAAGTCTTCATTTGATCCAACCTTAATTCCTACATGTCGAAGTGGCATTTCTGAAGTCGCGAGCTTGATTAGGCATCTGAGATTAAGACATTTAGCTTCTCTGGTGGTGACCTCATATACCTTCTGTTCCAGTTGTTTAATATCTTCTCTGGTGGTGACCTCATATACCTTCTGTTCCAGTTGTTTAATATCTTCTCTGGTGGTGACCTCATATACCTTCTGTTCAGTTGTTTAATATCTTCTCTGGTGGTGACCTCATATACCTTCTGGTCCAGTTGTTTAATATCTTCTCTGGTGGTGACCTCATATACCTTCTGTTCCAGTTGTTTAATAACTTCTCTGGTGGTGACCTCATATACCTTCTGTTCCAGTTATTTAATATCTTCTCTGGTGGTGACCTCATATACCTGTTGTTCCAGTTGTTTAATATCTTCTCTGGTGGTGACCTCATATACCTTCTGTTCCAGTAGTTTAATATCTTCCTCGGCATCAATTAGACATGTTATGAGAGTTTCCTTGATCTCTACAATTTCTTCACAGGTTCCTTTCCCTGTTTTGAGAATTGCATATTCATTAATCAATGGAGAGCCATCAGAAATAGTTTTCCCTTCTTTAATTTCTATAAGATTCCCAGGAAAAGTTCATGGTATTTTAGGCTCACTATTTTATGAGTTAATCTAAATTCTCAATCATCTTTTGTTTTGTTTTCTTTCGTTCCTCATCCCCCTGTTGTTGTTTTTCTTTTGTTCCTCATCCCTCTGTTGTTTTTTCTTTTGTTCCTCATCCCTCTGTTGTTTTTTCTTTTGTCCCTCATCCCTCTGTTTTTTTTGTTCCTCATCCCTCTCTTGTTCTTTTTTCTTTTTTTCCTCATCCCTCTCTTGTTCTTTTTTCTTTTTTTCCTCATCCCTCTTTTGTTCTTTTTTCTTTTGTTCCTCATCCCTCTGTTGTTCTTTTTTCTTTTGTTCCTCATCCCTCTGTTGTTCTTTTTTCTTTAGTTCCTCATCCCTCTGTTGCTCTTTTTTCTTTTGTTCCTCATCCCTCTGTTGTTCTTTTTT
>NW_027105697.1:0-3393 GCF_000696795.3 Halyomorpha halys | reverse complement strand
TTTTTTTCGTTATGCTTAAATAAACCTAATCTAAATCAAAATTTTATATTTTAAAAAATTATTTAAAAATTATTTATATAATTATTCATTATTTAAGGAATTATTATAGTATATAAATAATAACCAATATTTTTATTTTGATCAAAAAACACAGTTGTAATATTGTAAACAAGTTGGTCTCCTCGAATTTCATATAAATAATTTGTTCAATACCTCTGTTTGAAGATAGTAGTGTAGTAACTAGTTCTGAAGTCATTACTTTTCAAACACTAATAATTGATAGTGGGCAAGAACTTTTTTTTTCCTATACCTGATTTTTATTTTTAATGTCACAATCTTGGTGGACCATAAAGCGAATTCCTCCCTCAATTACTTTCAGAGATTTTTAGAGTAAACCTCTAACTTTTACCTGCAACGTACTTTATTGTGGACCATTTTATCAATTCAATAGATTTTTTTTTTACTTTCCTAACAAACTTATTATTAACATAATTAATTTTATTTTATTAAATTGTTGAGGGGAAAAAAAAATCCAGATAGAATATAAACTATTCTACATCTTGCTTGAACAACGTTTCGGGACAATTATCCCATACTCATGCCCCTTTGCATCCTAATTAACAATTAAGTTATTCTCATCAAAAAATTTTTTCTATGTTATATGTGTATATTTAAAATTCTTGTTATCTTGTAATGTATGTTTTATAGTTTACTATGTCTTTAATAAATCAGTCACAAAATATTTAAATACACATTATTAAATTAGCTATTTAAATATTAAAAAATAAGGGAAAATATGTGTGTATAAATTTTTCCAATGATAAAAAATCATAATTTTTAACTTAAATTACACAATGGATTAAAATTGGACATATTAATAGGGAGGTAATAAAACAACATATTGGACATATTGATACGCCCAAAGAAGTAAAATCTAATATGGAGCATTGGTTTGTACTACAGAGACAGATAAATGCACCAATAGTGAAAGAAAATAATTTAAATAATGTAGTTATAAATCAATTTTAAACTATAAGTGTAAAGATGACATGATTTTCAAAATGAAAATTGAAAATTCGACAATATGTGGTAAATATGATTACAAGAATTTTAAATATACACATATACCATATGTAAGAAAACTTAATTGTTTCAATTTTAGGATGCAAAGGTGCATGAGTATGGGAAGATTGTCCCGAAACGTTGAACAAGAAAATTTTTTTTTTTATTTTAAATATTTATTTATAATATTAACGAGACCTTACATTGTAAAAATGTTTTAGAGAGTTACCAATGGGTAGTTTCTCTACATGCTTGTACCATACCATTATGATTTCCTCAAATTTACTTGATGTATTTATTTACAGTTGTAAATATCAATAAATAAATTTTAAAAAGTCTTGGTTACATTGTTTTATATTTACAATCATATATACATTATCAAGAACGTTATTATGAGAGAGCATAGTAGATCTGTTTCTTTATCCTTTAATTATTATATTATGAATTGAGAAGTACCAGTTGGGATCTTTGTTGTTTATACTCCAGATATATATTATACTCCAAGTTCATTTACAACGGAGAAGGTCTTACTTATTTTGGTGCGCCTGTCAATCTTGGCAGTAGTATTCCCTCCAACTGCTGTTCGACTGCCCTCAACTGTACGGCTGATCTTCGACCCCCTCTCAACTGTTCTTCAACTCTCCTCCTGCTCTTTTTACTCTTTTTCTCCCATCTACTTCTCATTCCTCCCAACTTCCGATCTCCGTTTTCCTCATTGGTTCCTTTACGCTCCCACTCCCTTTTATTTATATTATCCATTTTATTTTTATTTATTTATTTAGGTCTCAATTTCCTGACCTCAAGGCCCTGGTGGGGTGGCAACTTGATTTGATCTGAGGCGGCTTTCCTCTTTGACTGAGGCCTTTGGGCCCGGCCAATTAGTTCTCCATGTCCTAGAGATGAGGCCAGGCCGAGAGGTACGCAGGTGTCTCTCTTATCCTTATTTCAAAGTGGTCTCGGTTATTGACCAGGGTCCCTAGTCATGGCCAAGGTTTTTTGGTTTACCCTTGGTATCTCACGTATTTTAATCTACCGAACAGTATTTGTATAATACTTTTCAATCCATTTTTAGGCTAGACCGGAATTCCTCTTATTAAACAATGTTTAATCAACATATGAAATTCCGATTTGTCCATTGTTTTGAAAATGTCAAAAGCCACCTCAATAAAACTTGGATGTCTGGATAATTAATGGTCGAAATGTCATAAAACTGTTAATACATTCTGAACGTTAATATTGTTTTTATTTATAGCGCAAAATTAAGTTAAGGGAATAAATGAAATACGATAAGAATAAGATTATAAATTATTAAGATAAATAAATAGATTACATTATTACTGTTTCATTTTTATAAACTCCGCTATACACTGAAGTACATAAATTTACTTAAACTTAAATAAACTTCTTCCTTTCTAATAATTTTTAGAGTCATATTAATTCAAGCTGTATCATTTATAATGTGCCATTCATATACGTGTTATTGTTATATATACAGTGTTTTTCGGATTTAGCGTAAGGCTACGCTGCAACATTTGCTAATTTTCCACCTAGATTAAGGGGATCATTAAATTATTCAATGGACTAATTTTGTTTATTTTTTGACAAAATTCCCATTAACGTTAGTTTGCCTATCTTCTTAAAACTCATATTCCCCCAGTGAAAAATTCTTAAACTTAACATCGAATCCAGTTCGTACTTATTTCATTATTTCATCGTTACCATTGAATCCAATGCAGCGATAATCTTCTGTTCTCACAAAAAGGTAAAAAAACAAGGTACAAAATAAGGGTTGCAAGGAGGATGAAGTAGAATTCAAATTGTCAATATTTTTCACATCAGTTGTGGCGTACGTGGGGTCGAGCGTTAAGAAG
The DNA here is from genome assembly GCF_000696795.3 of Halyomorpha halys. Lineage (NCBI taxonomy): Eukaryota > Metazoa > Arthropoda > Insecta > Hemiptera > Pentatomidae > Halyomorpha > Halyomorpha halys. The sequence goes on along the minus strand of NW_027105697.1, from coordinate 460 downwards.
CATATCTTTGGTCTTTCGAGTTTTTCTTATCAGCTTTATTGATATTGTCCCGAACCTTATCTCTAAAGTATAGACAAGGGATGGCCAACTTCTCTGTATATTAGATCTACTTTTATCTTAAAAGTGTGTCGTGATCGACTTGTCATAGGCGTAGTCTATGGGGGAAGAAGGGGAGTGAAATGCATACTATTTTTGTGCACTGTGTGTCAGTATAAAATGCATTCTAGCGAATATTAAATAACATTTATTATTCACCATTGTAAAAATGTACTTGAATTCCCATTCAATATATATTTCCCTGTCAATATACCCTTCTCGTGAGACATTATCTCACTTGTTTGAAATAGCCGGTATATGTATGTATGTATATATATATATATATATATATATAAACTGTGGCCCCCGAATCCTAGAGTAACCAGCTCTCATTTTGTTTTTTATTTTAATCATTTAAAAAATT
>NW_027105696.1:0-1484 GCF_000696795.3 Halyomorpha halys | reverse complement strand
AAATAAAATTCTTATGCTATTTTTGTTAACAGCTACAGTAAAATGAACATATTTATTTTATAATATATCTTTAATAATTGTAAGAAAATTACAAACATTTTTAATTTAAATTGAAAGTTATTCAATGGGAGACATAATGATTTATACTTTATGGAATGTTTGAAGTTGCATTATGGATAATATGTTAGGTAGCATTATTAAATGGTTATTGAATTATGATTTTGTTTAACCAAAGGTTTTATATGAAAATGCCTAATTAAATAATAGTTTTATGTTAACATATTTTTTGTATCTTGTTTTGATAATTTCATGTACATGGTCCATGTCAAGGGTGAATTATAAAGAAAAAAGCGCATTTATGAATAAATGTGAAACGTTATTTATTAAACATGGTTTAATCATTTATTAATTACCTTCTTAAATCTCCTTATTTGAAACTTGGATAATCTAAGACAAATGTGGATCTTATCTATATGCAGGTCAGGGAGAAATTAATAACTTTGTAATTGAGTTTGTACATGTATTTTTGTTCAAAATGTATGTTCTTTTTCGTGCCCTCCTGACGAAGTAGTAAGGTAGTACGAGGAGTAACTCTTAAAATCGTTAGAATGTTCAACATACATTGTCAAATGTATGTTGATTATTCTAAAAAGTTTAAGAGTTACCTAAGTATATTCTTATTATTGGGTAATGGTCATTTTCTCAACTGAAAATGCTAACTGGTTCATTGGTGAGGTGTTTTAATCTTAATCAAGTACAAAGAGGTGGTGAGTAATAGGTAGGAGACCTAAAGTGAATTTCCACAAAATTAAGGAAAATATATATGAAGTAGTAATAGTGATTTCTCATAAACATTAATTAATGTTATGTGAATCGAAACACAATTAAAGGGAGATAAAAAAGTGAATAAAAATATAACCTTTCCAGCTGTGATGACACAAAATTTTTTAAGTAATAAAACAAACAATTAAAAATAAAGATGATTTTCTTAATAAATAATGCTTAATTTGAACAAAATAAAAAATCTTAACAGCTGACGAGGTTTTATGAAAATAAATGAATCTCTATTCCTACGTACGAACTAATTAAAACTTAATGATGAGTTGTTAGTTAACTATGGATTATATATGTGAAAATGGTAAGGGATGCAGTCAGTAAAGAACAGAAATAAGTAAAAACTTAATTATTAGGCCTATGTTTCAGCCCTTCATCAGGTCTAACAGAACCAAGAGAACAACCATAGTGATTAAATGTAATTACAGTAAAACAAGAAACGCAAGAAGATAATGAATAAAAGTAGTTAGGCACATAAGTAGTATTTAAGAAAGGGCATAAAGTTATTTTATAAGAATATTGATAGTCCATATAATTATACACAGAGAAAATAGTAATATTAAAATTAAGAATGAAAAAGGAAAATAATATAGATATGAGAATCAACAAAATAAATACATATATAAAATTGGAAATTATTTAATATACAA
>NW_027105695.1:1099897-1100144 GCF_000696795.3 Halyomorpha halys | reverse complement strand
AAAGATCATCCTGCAGATTAAATATATATACATATATTTATTTCTCATAAAACAATATTGACAAAGATCATCCTGCAGATTAAATATATACACATATATTTATTTCTCATAAAACAATATTGATAAAGATCATCCTGCAGATTAAATATATATACATATATTTTTTTCTCATAAAACAATATTGACAAAGTTCATCCTGCAGATTAAATATATATACATATAGTTTTTTCTCATAAAACAATATTGA
>NW_027105695.1:1086585-1099185 GCF_000696795.3 Halyomorpha halys | reverse complement strand
TACATATATTTTTTTCTCATAAAACAATATTGACAAAGATCATCCTGCAGATTAAATATATATACATATATTTTTTTCTCATAAAACAATATTGATAAAGATCATCCTGCAGATTAAATATATATACATATATTTTTTTCTCATAAAACAATATTGATAAAGATCATCCTGCAGATTAAATATAATACTGTAGGCTAGTAACTCTCAGTTACTAGCCTACCTTCTACACCACAACCCCTGATGAAGACCTGAAACTCAGGTCGAAACATGGGCTTAAAATAAATAAATATGGTTTTGTTTATTTATGTTGTTCTTTGCTGACCGCACCCCCCGACAAACTTCTCCAATCATTAAATGTATATACATATATTTATTTCTCATAAAACAATATTGACAAAGATCATCCTGCAGATTTTGTCAAGGGAAGACTTCGACGTCTGTAGCTATCTACCGGTACGAAAGCTGAGACTGAATACATAATATATAATATATTGAGCAGTAAATATAGCATGTTATGAATACATAAATATTATGAGCTTTTAATACATCGCCGTGTAATCTGTGGAGGTGTAGGCAGATCCTGGTCACTGCCCTCTATGATCAAAACATTACATTAATTGTATTTCATCCTTCATTTCAATTATTATGAAATAAAGTTATTTTATTTTATTTTTATTATATTATACAAATAAATTAATTATCTAAAATAATTAAGAAAATTAATACAAAAACAAAGGTTTAAAAGATGATGAAGAATAGCGGTAGATAAACTGAAGGTAAGAGTTAAACCTCGACCTGAATATGCATAAGATAGCGGTTCCGTGTGTGTGTGTCTTTGGCTTAGTGTGAGTGCCTCGTATCTTCCCATGTTAGTTAATTTACATGACCTACTTCAATTAACTAGTCATTGTATATTCATATCTGCATCGTGCATAGTTTTAGGACCCATGAAGGATTAGGAATATAATTTGTAAAAAAGTACTGTTATTAGACCAATGGTTGTGCAAGGTGGTGATAGGGCAAGAATCATGCTCGACCGCCAGATTTTTATCCAACCAGGCGGACTGCTAAGAGCTCTTAAACCTGACTGACGGATACAGTGAAGCAGAAAATAATTATCTGCCACGGCCAGAATCGAACCAAGATTCTTGAATTTAGTAGCACAGTGCCAAACCACTGAGCTATTCACTATCACACGCTTAAGTTATAAACAATAAAATTAAAAAAAAAATACTAATCTGCCTCAGAGTTATAAAAAAATATATATTAACAGTTCGAAAATACTTAAATACAAAATAATTATTAAAATTGAAAGGAATATGGTCCGGGTGCGGTAAAAAAAAACTCAAATAGTAGAAATATACTATTTTAATGAGCCAACGTTTCGCCCCACGTTGCAGGGCTTCGTCAGAGCTAAAAAAAGATATAAACACATAGTTACATAAGGAAAACAAAAACATAAGTGTAAAATAACAGGGGTATAAAATGTAAAAAAGTAAGATATAATAAGAAAAATTAAAGGTAGTAAATAGTAAATGTAAAGGGTAATAGTAACAAATAGATAAGAAAAGAAATATTAAAGAAAATACAAATAAAGAGATGTAAAAAGAAAAAATAATACAAATCAAATGATGAGACAGAATGCATACCTATTTTGACGGCAGTCAAAACAAAAATGACCGTTGGTATTGGGAGGAGTGGGGACGGCAGTTGTGCCACAATTACGAAAATAATTTATAACAGTATTTAAATTAGGTGAACAATAAATGGAAATATACATTAATGTTTATTTGACCGCACCCGGACCATATTCCTTTCATCTTTACACAAGGTCAATCAATAATCTTCCAATTATTAAAATTGTATAATAATAAACAATTTGTAAACATAGATTTCTCTCTCTCTCTCTCTCTCTCTCTCTCTCTCTCTCTCTCTCTCCCTCCCTCCCTCCCTCCCAGAGTTTAATCAAAATTGAGCTGTTAGTTTTATGAAAAAATATTCTGTAAAATGGCTCTTGTCCACCGATTTTTCGAAAAAGTTGCTGTGACATCCCAGCTATATACCCACCTTAAGTATTTTGGGCTTCACTTATCGAAAAGATGAATTAAAAATTTGGCACGATCGCATTACCTCCCCTTACTATATATACCATATATAGGTAAGTGAAATGTTAAAAAAAAAATTCACGAGTTACCATAATCCTTGTGGTCAAACAAATCTTTTGAACTATCCATTTATCCTTGAAAAACCACGTCTCCGATATTTCCCGTCGTACCTTTTCCATCCTGAAGCGTTTAAATTATCTTCGTCCCCTACTTCCTTTTGAAACCCGTAGGCTCCTGGTTACTTCCTTAACATTCCTCCACTTTGATTATTGCTGTGTGGTTTACGGTGGTGTCTTTGAGGACCTCGAAGCAAAAATAAAACGGTTAAATAATTGCTTTGTACGATTCATCTTTGGGGTCCCCAGGGACGCCTCTGTCACCCGATTTTATGAAGAGTTGAAGTGGCTTTACCTTTCCTTCCGTCGTAAATATTTCCTTGTTCCTTTCTCCATCAACTTATCGGATTCCGCCGTCCATCGTAGATCTCAGATATCCTTCAATTTAAGTCCTCAGTGCATTCCCGCAATACCCGCTCACGGCCTTCAGACTTATATGTAACTGCCCATCGAACCGCAGCCTTTGGTAGATCTTTCCTCATCCGTTCCTCTTCCCTATGGAATTCTATTCCCTCCTTTATTCGTAGTTCTAATACCCTTCCAATCTTCAAATCCCGTATCTTCGACTACCTTCTGTCCACCCAATTCCGGAAGAATAACAATTGAAAGTTTCAAAAAAGCTTTACATATTTTGTGTCATAGATCTTCGTTTATAATTGCAAATATGTACACTAGCAGACATTATATCCTTTCATTTATTACTTTTTAGTTTAATTGTATTTGATTTTATATCATTTTTTTTCTTTTTATTTACTATCAGAAGTCATCTTATGTTTTATGATATGACAAGTGGTTTCATTTTATTTGTTTTATCATTATTTTATATATTCTGTTAATTATGGTTGTTTAATTGTATATTTTTAAATTCACTGTTTTATGACATCTTGTAATTTCATCTCTATTTTGTAATTTACTCTAAGGCTCTAAAGCCTAATTTTGATGCCTGTAAATTATTCTAATGGGATCAATCCCAGAATAAATAAAGATTATTATTTGAAAATCACAAGATAGTCCTGTTTATACCCATCACCTGCCGACATCCGCTGACCACCTTGCCACAGCCATATCCTGGACTGATCAGTCTGCCCTCCCGGTCAAGGACATCCATCCTGGACTGTGACAGTCCCATGGGCTGTGCCATTACAACACTCCTCTAGTCGTGATCTGTCAGTCCGGAACCAAGGTTAGGCAACATCTAGTTCTCAATGGCTTTGTCCGGCCTCTACAAGTCTCATTCATATCTTTTGTAGTCTCCTTATTTCAAAATATATTTGAATTGAAATTTCGTTTCAGTGTGATAAATATACCGTTTCCCTAAATATTTTATTCATTTAAATAAAAAAAAAAAAAAAGACGATGTAAAATTATTGATTTTAAACATAAGAAGCCAAGAACAGACAGAATAGTACAAGAGCCGGGAAGAAAAAAAGGTAGTTATCTCACCCCAATTTTTGATTACTTTAATGAAAACTACAAACTGAAAGTTTACTTATTAGTTTATAGTTATGTTTATCTTTGTAGGATTAGTAGTTTTTATGATATTTGACAAAATAAACTCACAAAATGTTAATTTCCAGTTGTTCGTATAAAATGTTGGATTTTTGAAAAATATATCCATATATAGATCCATAATACGCACATATGGCTGCCAAAACTCAAAATAAAGGAAATTTAACTTAGTATAAACTAGTTTATGACACTTATATTCGTAGGAGTTGCAGGTTTTATGATATTCACATATGAATATAAAGTTGACAAATGAAAATTTGTCCGAACAACTATAAATCAATTTATTTTAGAAAATATCATGTATAATATTACACCTACGAAGATAAAGATTACAAACTACTTTATAGTCCATTAAACTAGCTTAAATTTGAGTGCTAATAGACATCTGTACGTCAAATAGTTTTTGAGATATAAATTTTTCAAAATAAATACACTAATTACTGATCTTTCAGTACATCCCATTCAACATTTTTATGAAATGTTGCTTTTTAAAAAGCTATATTTCAAAAACTATTTAATGTAAATAACTCTATTAGAGCCCATATTTTAGCAAATTTATTCTTCTTTAAATGATGTTCTCTTAGGTTTTCTTGTGTTGTTCCTACTTTTTAAGATATAGAGCTCCGAATGAAAAATTCGTTTTTTTTTATCGCTTTGAAACATCCGCCATTTTTTATTCCCCCTACCTATACTTGGCAGACTTATCAATTTTTCATTTATCATAGTGTTCAATAAAGTAATCAAAAATTGAGGTGAGATAACTGACTTTTTTCACCTCTTGGGCTCTTCTACTAGAATTTTATCATCACAATAGGAAGTACCCTAAAAACAAAAGACTCCGAAACGTCGGTGTAATACTGAAGAAAATACGTGTTGTAATATTATAAGAATATTAAAACTGTAAATAATAGTATACAAGAAAAATAGTAATATTAAATTTAAGAATAAAAGAAAAAATTAATATAGATATCAGAATAAACTAAATAAATATATGAGAAAAATTGGAAATTATTTAAAAATTGATATGATATAAACAAAAACGTGTAAATGACTATTTGCAGACGTTTCGCCTTCCTTGGCAGGGCTTCTTTATATTTTATTATCTCCTTATCATTTCAAATCTAATAGCCCACGTTCTTTCTTTTTTGTATAACTTATTATTGTAAGTCTTATTTTTATATCTTTTTATGTACTTTTTTAAGTATATTTACATCATTTTTAACTCCACCTTAGTTAACTTGGTTGTATCTAATTATCCTACATTTTTTTTTATATATTTATTTTATTTAATTTACATCTGTAAAAAATAATAAATACAATAAGTTAATATGTGGAATGTTTCATTTACACTGGTGTTACTTCAAGTATTAATTTAAATTAGAAGGTCCGTGGCCATCTTCTTTTCAGACGCCTCGGCGGATTGTCAGGGATTTTTAAGGATGAGAGATTAAGAACTAATGGGTTAGGATAGGTAAGGAGTTTGGAATGAAAAGACAAATATCTGTTTCGGGTCAAATCTGCAACGAATAGGATGTTAAGGTCTTTATGAATGTGTTTATTTGTGAGGTAATAAGGAGCATCAAGGATTTTGGATTGTAACGATTGGATGCGGGAGGAATTTGATGGTTTGGTAGAGCCCCAGAGCTCAATTCCATATGTCCAAATTGGTCTGATTATCATAGTGTATACTAATTGTTTGTAGTGAATGGGAAGTTTAGAGCGTTTGTCAAGTAGGTGTTGTAGTATTCGGAATCTACGAGCCGTTTCTTGTCGTTTCAGTCTTGTTAGTATGTGGATTTCCAGTAAGTCTCTTGATAAAATGGAGTCTTACGTATATTGTACATATACTGAAGGACAGGAGAGTAAAGGTGATCTTCAGTAAATGTTAACATCATTTAGAGGTGGTTCGTAAATTTTGAGAAAATAAAAAAAATATATAATGTATAAAAAATATAAAACAATTTTTTTTTAGTTACTAGTTAGCATTTATGTTACTATAGTTTCCGTCTTATCACTTCATATATATTTTAATTGATATCAAAGCATTAATAGTGTTCAATTAATGTATATACATTCTCAAATATAGCAATAGCAAAGCATTGCCGGGTCACAAAATATATTAGTTTACAAATTTAATATATATTTATATCTATAATATATTTATTAATTAATAGTATGAGAATGGTTTAGCTGTCTGTAATAAATTTAAATTCAAAAAAATGCTTCAATTATTTGTTCCATCATTAAGATTAGTTATCAACTCTTATTTGACAGAAATATAATATAATAGTTAGTATAAAGAGACAATATTAAGTTAAGCTGTACTGTTGTTCAAGTCCTTATAGCCAAAGTACGCCTAAGTACTGTTCTCAAAGACCGATCCTGCAAAACATATAATTTTCCAACTTAACTATAGGCTATTTCCCACTTTGCAGAAAGTATACCTTCGGCTCAAATTATAGCTCAAACTCAAACTCTTCGAACAATAGCAACCATTATAACAATAGGCTTTGATAATTTTGAGAATTTTTCGGACAATAGTACGATTCATACCATTAGATTCACAACTGAAATGTGAAAATATTAGAAGATGAACCTCATTGATGTTAATCTATCGTAGCTGAGTCGGAAAATTAGTTGTTGACATTTACTAATAGAGGAAGGAAAACCCTTCCTTCTTCTATTAGTAAATTCAGTCCAATTATGTACTTTTATTAGCTGTTACGAGGTGTAGATAGTTGACCGTAGATTAATAAGTGGAGAAGATAGTCGTGGGGGGGAAGCCGATTGGTGCCGAGGTTTCAACCTAAATTTCAGGTCTTCATCAGGGCTAAAAAATAATAAAGAGATAACAACCATCATTCAGAGAAACATAAAAATTAAAGGAAATAATAAACTAACTTGGAGATTTACATAACAATGAATTGAAAAAAAAAGTTTATTAATAACCATGGAATTAGACAGTAATAGATTGATAACAGTGAAGGATGAAATATAATATTATATAGGTAAAAAAATTATTTATTCGTGCTGACGTTCAGGTCTTCATCAGGGCTAATAACAAAAAAGATATAACAATCATCGTTCAGAGAAAGATTAAAATTAAAGGAAATTATAAACTAACAAATTTGGAAATATACACAACAATGAATTGAAAATAAAAAAATAAATAGTTTATTAGTAACTAAGGAATTAGACAGTAATAGATTGATAACAGTGAAAGATGAAATAAAATATTTTATAGGTAAGAAGATATGTAAGTAGTGTAAAAAAAAAAACGAAAAATAATTTGAATCAACATAATTATACATAATCTTTCATATATGTTGATTAAATTTATTTTCAGTTTTTTTAGACACTACTTACATATCTTATCTTATATATATCTTCTTAACTAAATAATATTCTATTTCATCTCCATTTTAATCAAACTTCTACTGTATAATCTCATGGCTATTAATAAAAATATTTGGTTTTCAATTCATTGTTATGTATATTTCCAAATTTGTTAGTTTGCTATTTCATTACATTTTTATGTTTCTTTGAATGATGTTTATCATCACTTTTTTGTTTTTAGTCCTGAGATCTGAAATTTTGGGCGAAACCTCGGTACGAATAAATAAGGTTTGGGAGTTTATTATGGAAGGAGTGATATCTGGTTCGGGTTAGATCGGTTACATTAAGGTCTTTATGTATAATTTTATTTGTGACAAAGTAAGGAGCATTGAGGATTTTACGAAGGATTTTGGATTGTAAGGATTGAATACGAGAGGAATTCGAAGGTTTAGTGGAGCCCCAAAGCTCAATGTCCAGATTGGCCTTATGACCGTTTGACAAGTAGTAAGCTGTAATAGTCGAAATCGACGTGCAGTTCCTGTCTTTTCAGTCTTGTGTGAGGATTCCAGGTTAATCTTTTGTCCGAATGTAGTCCAAGGTAGCGGATCTATTCGACAGGGGTAAGAGTAACATCATTAAATGAAACTTTAGGGCAGTCAGTAGGTTTACGACGAAGGGTAAAGGTGATTTGATGGGATTTGTTGGAATTTATCTTAATCCTCCAATTACGACACCATTCTTCGAGAGCAGTGATATAGGATACAAATAATAGGTTATTATTAACTGCTAGCACACATGTGAAATCGGCATACGTGGTGAGGATATTGTTAGGATTGGTTGGAATGCAGCTGTATAGACGGTGTAGAGGATGGGACCGAGGATACTACCTTGAGGAACACCAGCGGACTGAGAATGGAGAGATGAATAGGAACCATTATGGTTTACTTCGAATAATCTATCAATGAGAAAGGAACGAATGATGAGAAAATATATAAATATATACGTACATACATACTGAGTATACTTGCCTAACATCCATAATTTCAGGTTTTTACAATTATTCTGTTCTGGGCTGTTTTGATACACATAGACCAGTTTTCTAGACTTGGTTATTTGTACTTCACAATTTTCTTTTCAGATGTGCTACTACTCAAGGAAAATAGAAATATCTATTAAAAAGTATATAAAAAAATAATCTGTGCACTGATTACTACCCATAATATTTTAAACGTTGGATTTATCCGATATAAAGTGTATTTCAACTCACCCAAGAAAGTTGATGTTGATTCAAAGCTTTTGTAAAGAAGACTCCAGTATGTGACAGAGACCGTTAACCGCAGTTACTGGAGCATCCGATTGGTAGAGCTGTCCCTACGAACTGGAGCGAGACTACTTCTCCAACCAGTATGTCAGGGTAGTGTATCTCCAGCAGGCTTTTGTGTAGGGATTGTTTAATAATTTTACAAAATACCACAAATATTTGTAAGGTATTTTTTCAGGCCAAGTTCAATAATTAATTAATAATAACTTTGTTATTATTAATTAATTAATAACTACTTTGTTATTTTTTATATTCTAATATATATTATATAGGGGAATTTGTTAATAAAATGAAATAAGGGTTGTAAAATAGAGGGGAAAGAAAAAAAAAAGGAATAAGTTGAAAAGCTTGTATTTAGTTTGTAGACTGATATTAATTGTAAAAGAATACTGTGGGGAAAAAAAAAATGTTATCTTTCTATTATATTATATCATATAAAAATATGTAATTTATATATGTCCGATCACGGATTGATCAGTATGCTGTGTAATGTAGCAACCCCATGTATTTGGAACATGATTGAATAAATTTCTTTCTCTAGGCTTAGTATTTAATTTAATTAAATTTATTTTCATTTTTATTATATTTTTTTAGAATTTTATTAAATTTTTAGAAGAAATAGATGTATCTATTTAATAAATAAAACAAATGGTATCCATGTTAAGTCTCAACACTCTTTATTATATCAACAGTCCAACGTTTCGGCCAATTCGGCCATCCTCAATGATAATCATAAATATTTGTTTTTGTTTTTTTATTTATTTATTGATATTTACAACTGTATCAAAAATACAACAAGAAAATTTGATCATAATGACATAATGATATGATACAGCATTTAGAGAAACTACCCAGTAGAACTTTAAAGTTTACTTAGAACTTTAAAGTGGTTAGGGAGTTTATAATGGAAGGAATGATATCGGGTTCGGGCTAGATCGGTTATATAAGGAACATTTAGGTCTTTATGAATGGTTTTATTAGTAACAAAATAAGGAGCATTGAGGATTTTACGAAGGATTTTAGATTGTAAGGATTGGATTCTGGAGGAATTCGAATGTTTAGTGGAGCCCCAAAGCTCAACTCCGTATTTCCAGATGGTCTTATTACAGTCATGTAGATCAGTCTTTTGTAATGTGTTGGAAGTTTAGACCGTTTGTCTAGTAAGTGCTGTAACAGACGGAATCTGCGTGCAGTTTCCTGTCTTTTCAGTCTTGTATGAGGATTCCAGGTTAATCGTTTGTCAAGGTGTAGTCGAAGATTACGAATCTGTTCAACAGGGGTAAGAGCCACATTATTAAAGTATACTGTAGGGCAGTCGGCAGGTTTACGACGAAAAGTAAATGTGATTTGATGGGATTTATTTTTATCCTCCAATTTCGACACAATTCTTCGAGGGTTGTGATATGGGACTGGAGAGTTTGGGATGCAATCGAAGGGTTATTATTAACTGTGAGCACACGTGTGTCATACGTGGTAAGGATAGTGTTAGGAGTTGTTGGGATGTCAGCTGTATAGACGGTATAGAGGATGGGACCGAGGTTACTACCTTGAGAAACACCAGCGGATTGAAAATAGAGGGCTGAATAGGAACCATTGTGGTTTACTTGGAATAATCTATTAGTAAGAAAGGAACGGATGATGAGAAAATATGTAGGAGGTAAGCATTTACGGAGTTTGTAAAGCAGTTCCGGAAGTTCAACTTTCATTCTATTATTGCAATCAACTATTTTTTTAATTTAATTACTCAGATATTTAATTTCTTTATAGGTATATATTTATATGTTAAAAAAAATATATATACATACCACAAAAATAATTTACAAAATTTTAAACAATCTAGTTATACCGAATTGATAAATTTTTAATATTTACAATCTTAAACTAGAGTTTAAGAGAATTATTGATTTCGAAGATTGAGGAATTATTTTAAAGAGCTCAAATATTTATCTGATGAAAGTTCTAAAACAATAACGTAGCAGTTCAACTCAAAGTAATTCAAAGATAAAGTATTATTCGAGATCTTTGATTGGAAAGAATTCACAACAAAAAAATAATAATAGTAAATAAAAAAGAACTTCCAAGGAATATTTCTGTTGACCATTAACCGTTCCTGACCACAACGCCACTATCGGCAGATTGAAAAACATTCAATTCGTAAATTGGAAACCTCAAAAAAAAAAATCATTGGAATTTATAAAATTACGGGAACATGCTTCTGCTTCAATGTGCTATAAAACTACTCGTTTTAAGATGTCCACGTCTATACGTTATTCATCATACGTTTACATCGTTACTGAGTTTTTCTTTTGGGTGAAGTGTTTGTGGTTTATTTTTGAACACTCAATAGTCCTTCCGATTTTTATTTTTATTATAGTGTAATGTATTCAAATTACAAGGTTAATTAATATTTTTTTAACTCACATATCCACTATAAGAAACATGTGTTTTTTATGTTTATTCAAATACAGATATACTTAACCTAATTGTAAAATTAAAAAAACAATCTTAACTAATATAGGCCATATTCTAACTTATCCTAATTATATCTATGTACTTATTACTAACTTATAATCTAACCTACAATTAAAATACATACAATTGATATCTATGTCCAAAGGTTTAGTACTTGGACTCAGCTGGTCGTGGCAGAGAGAGAGAGAAAGATCACTTCTCAATACACAGTTTTTAAACTTAACTCAGCTCACAGATAAACCAAAAAATACACTAGCTTTACATCAATGTCCATTCATTAAAAAAACAGCCGACGACAGAACATATGATTTTTCTCTCCCTCTCTGCCCGATACCTCCCGCGCATGCGCTTCCATCACCAATTATTCTGTCTCAGCTATTACAATAGTAACATTTGCTTATCTGCTAGGATGAAAAAAAAGATAAATTGTTAAAAAAAATAAGGAGATTGTCAGGGGTCAGCGAAAAAACATAAATAAAATTATTTATTTGTGCCGACGTTTTGACCTGAATTTCTGGTCTTCATCAGGGATTCAAACAAAGATTAAAATTTTCTTCAAACAAAGACCTAAAATTCAGGCCAAAACGTCGACACAAATAAATAAGTTTCTTTTATTTGTGTATTTTAGCTGACTGCAAACTCTATCATCTTCTCCTCATACTAATCTATGTCAAATATTTACCCAAAAAATATTTTCGTCTGTTATAATTTCGGCTTATATCGGCGTACATTAGCTTCCTCTTGAGCTTCTTCCTTTTAACATTAACCGATTTTTTAATTTCTTCAAGTTTTTTTGTTTTTTTTATATACTTTCACTTACCTATATATGGAATATATACTTATGGAAAGTTTCACGATCGTGCAAAATTTGGAATTTAAGTTGACGATATATTGGAAACCACATACAAGATTGAACAGAATTGATACATTCAATCATCCAACTATTGTTTTGTTTCTCCTATATATAGCTGGACAATTTAAACATGGAATTTTATATATATCAATCCATATTCAAGTTATTTTATTTAACAATAATCAAAGAATTCTCATAAAAAATAAACATTAAGAAACTATGAGGAAATGGCTATTTATAATTCATTTATTCCAACTATAATTTCTAATTGTAATATAATTTTAATGAATGCAGCTAGAGACATGACATTTGATGAAAGACATTCCTTCTTATCCTTCAGCTTCCTTAATGGGACAACTCGAGTCCGCTTTGGAAAATTAAATCTGACATGTTAATTATCCAGAACAATCGTAAATGTTATAAACTTTTTACAGCATTCTGGAGGGATAACTTATCCCAGAGTTTACAACTTGTCATAAGGAAAACGTTTACTATTGCTCGAAGGACTGGAAGAGATCTTGAAGAGCGGGGTGGGCGAGTGCCCCCTACCAATCCTCAGGGTAATTAATGATCCTGGAAGAGATAATGAGTGTTTGCTATTCCCCCTGCGCCCCTTGGCAGGATATTGTGTCATCGCCGTCCATTTCTGCTCTCCAGTTCCAGCCAGGAGTTTATTTATGGAAGGAAGTCCCTTCTCTGACCTTATTAGTATCTTTTAGAGTCGGAATTAAAGTCTCTTGACGCGGTTTGCGTAGAGTAGAGTTTTTTTTAAATTTTTTATGTAGATAAACAAATCTCATAACGTAGAAGATTTGTAATTATTTATACACATATAGAGTTAGGAGATGTTCTTAATAAACAAGAAAGAAAATAAAGCTAAGTATATAT
>NW_027105695.1:1077217-1086535 GCF_000696795.3 Halyomorpha halys | reverse complement strand
TATATATATATTGCAATTCCAAACGATAACAACATTACATCAACTGTGGGCGAGAAGCTTCGCAAACATCAGGAATTGGCGACTAAATTAAAGTACCTGTACCATTTGGAACATAAACTGGTAACGCCATTTACAATATCGACGAATTGTCGACAGATGGACTGGAATTACCACTTCACGTGCTAATTAAAATTATCTTACGTATGAGGTGTTGACCGTAGACTAATGATTACTGGCAAAACTGGCAGTTTTAGGCCTACCTTTTGCGCAATAACCCCTGATGAAGACCTGAAACTCAGGTCGAAACGTCGGCATAAAATAAATAAATATTGTTTTTGTTTATTTATGTTATTCTTTGATGATCGCACCGCCCCAACAAACTTCTCCAATCATTATCTTAAGTCCGTCTTCATTGTTAATGGAAAAACATTTATCAGGAGCTGAAAAAAAAAAAATTGTTCTGAAAAATATATCCGTCATAGATCGAAGACAAATCAAGCTCAACAAGCGGTACGACGAGAATCGTGCGGAAGTTTTTTAATATGTGATTACATTTAAAACTGCAAATACCCCACCACAGCTCTTTATCCACGATTGCCAAAAACAAGTTAACAATAATAAAGCCTAGGTGAACCCGAAAGTTCGATACCGATACTACCTATCATATACACACATCTGTCTAGTGACGTCCCTTGAAACCCAAGTCTATTAAATCAGTCATAACGCGATCATCCAATCTACGTTTCGGCCTACCCATTGGTCATTCACACGTCAGTTCAGTGTTAATTAACATTTTAGGGATCATCTCGTCCATCTTGCCAATTCTATACACCTGAATTATATTTACCCTGTGTAGCCTTCTGAATTCTCCTTCTACGTCATTCTTATTCGGTCCGAATATTTTAAGTAATATTTTTTTTTAATATTTATTTATTGCTATTTACAACTGTACATAACAATAATAAATAACGCAATAATAAATGGCGTGTAGAGAAACTACCCATTGGAAGAACCCTAACGACGTTTTACATTATACGGTCTCGAGGCCATCTTCTTTTCAGGCGCCTCGGAAGATTGTCAGAAATGAAAGAGGATGCAAGGTTAAACTAGGGGGTTTGAGTGGTTTGGGAGTTTATAATGGAAGGAATGATATCTGGTTCGGGCTAGATCGGTTACATAGGAAACATTAAGGTCTAAAAAAACAAATAAATAAAAAAATTGTTATCTATTTATTTAATAACAATAATTTATTTAACAATTTCTGAATAATGTGATGAGGTACACTTATAAGAAACATGGTTAATGTTTTATAAGGAAGATGTAATCAAAATACTTATAAAGTACCTTATGAATGAAATAAAGAACTTGAAAAAATAAATTGACAAACATTTAGTGTTAAATATAATGATAATATACCCAACCTGATTGTTGTGTTAGGTTTTATAATATTGTTGTGATAAGTTAATGATAGTAAAATATAAAAATTATGAAACAAATAATTTATTATTAAATGTTATACTGACAAATAGGTAAATTAAAACATATAATGGAGCTAATTTATTAATAATGAAATATGTTTTCCTTATTGTTTGTGTATTAAAGGTTCATTTTAACTTTGTCAAATTGACTTGGGCATAATTGCCAGCAGGCAGTAATCTTATACTATAATAAAGAAGGTTGGGACAATTTGCATAATTTTTATTATTATTAATAAAAAAATAATTTATTTTCCTAAAATTATCTTATATTCGTCTTTATTGATATTGGAAAGACATTTATCCGGAGTTCCAAAGAAAGAAAAAATCATTCTGAAAAATATATCCGTCAGTGAACAATTGAGATTGATTAATTTTAAGTACATTAATATGTACATTTTTTAAAAAGCATAAATCGTTTACTTAATCGATTTACCGAAATTATAAACAGTATAGCAATAACACAAAATATATCATTAAAACATTCTTTGTGATATTTAAGACTCTCTCAGGTTAAGAACTTAAAATACCATTCCCATTATAGCCTATTAAAAAAAATAGTATTATGTAAATGGAGGAAAAGTCATGCATACTTTACCAGATTAAGAAAAAGAAAACAAACTCGCTCATTTTCTCAAGTGCACAATTGCATAATAACCTCCTACGGTACTCAATAACTTGGAGGCTTCAACAGTTTTGTTCGTTCTCCTTCTCTGGAATAATGATTTTTATTCCACAATGGCGATTAGTAATACCCCACTTGTGGTATGAATAAGTAACCTATGTTTTATCAATGCAAAGCGATCTTGAAGGAGTGGCCAGAACATAAAACTTTTCATAAATTCAAAATATGGTATTGATGTCAAAAATAGTTTTAATGTTACTGATTTAAACGACTATAATAAGGCTTATCTGGAAATACGGAGTTGTGGTTTGGGCTCCACTAAGCCATCAAATTTCTCCCGAATCCAATCCTTACAGTCCAAAATCCTTAATGCTCCTTACTTTGTCACGAATCAAGTCATCCATCAGGACCTCAATGTCAAATATGTTGCCGATTTGGCCAGAACCAGATACCGTTCTTTCCATGATAAAATTCCCAATCACACAAGTCCACTTGTTTCTAACCTGGCTTCTCCTTCATTACCTAATAATGCTCCTAGGCGTCTGAAAAGAAGATGGCCTAGAGATCATCTCCTCTAGAAATGTTATTGGAGTTCTATCAATGGGTAGATTCTCCACATGTTTGTATCATGTTATATCACTTACAGCAAATTTACTTGATGTATAGATATGTATACAGTTGTGAATAATAAATAAATTATTAAAAAAAAATATGTTAATGTACTTATTAGGATTTTATTATTGTGAAATGGAATATTATATTTCATAAAATGAATTTCTTTTAGCATCAATTTTGTTTTAATTGACAAGTACCACCGTGGTCAATATTTGAATAATGCATCTACCAATAAAATTTATGAAGGAATGTGGTCCGAAAAAGTTTCTCGAAATAATAAAAAAAGCTCCTCGAACATTTTCCGTCGGTCCGGTGGTTATTAACATTTTTGAGATCAGTTCATAACTAAGTCCCAGAACCTTACACACCTATCTTATTCCCCAATAAGCTGAATTATATTTACCATTCGGTTCCCTCAATTAAGCGTTGTGTAACCTTCTAAATATCCACTAATGCTTTTTCAATCTGAATATCATTTGTTTTAAAATGGCGTTTAACAGCCTGGTCATCCACGCCCGTTTGGTGTTCGTTTTGGTAAGGCTTAGTTGTTCCAGAGAGTCATATGGTAGAAAAGCTGGGAAGAAAAAAAGTCAGTTATCTCACCCTAATTTTTGACTACTTTAATGAAAACTATGTATAATTACTATTCAAAACTGATGAGTTTGCCAAGTATAGGGGAATAAAAAATACCGGCTGTTTCAAAACCTTAAAAAAAACATTAATTTTTCATTCGGAGCTCTATATTAAAAAACAACCAACAACACTAAAAAAATATAAAAGAACATTATTTAAAGAAGAGTAAATTTTCTGAAATATTAGCCCTAAAAGAGCTATTTACATCCAATAGTTCTCGAGATATAGCCTTTTAAAAAACATTTCACAAACATTTAGTGAAATATCAGTCGTTAGTTCATATGTTTTGAGAAATCTATATCTCAGAAACTATGTGACGTAAAAATGTTTATTTACAATCAAATTAAAGCTATTTAATGTATTATAAAGTAGTTTATGACCTTTACCTTCATAGAAATAGTAGTTTTCATGAAATTTTCTCAAATAAATTTGGACAATAAGTTTGATTTATGAAAAACATAATTTCAGAAACCATTGGACGCACAGATGTCTGCCAGCGCTCAAATTAAAGCTAGTTAAATTTATTACAAAATAGTTAATTATGTTTATTTTTGTAGGAGTAGTAGTTTTTATGATATTTGACTAAATAAACTCACAAAATGTTAATTTCTAGTTGTTCGTATAAAATGTTCGATTTTTGAAGAAATATATCTCTAGACCCATAAGAAGCATATATGTCCGCTAACACTCAAAATAAAGGAAATTTAACTTAGTATAAAGTAGTTTATGACACTTATCTTCGTAGGGATAGTAGTTGTTATAATATTCACATATTAATATAAATTTGGCAAATGAAAATTTGGCGAACAACTATAAATCAATTTATTTTAGCAAATTTCATGTAAATTATTACTCCTACGAAGATAAACATCATAAACTACTTTATAGCTCATTAAACTAGCTTTAATTTGAGTGCTAATAGACATCTGTAAGTCACATTCCTGAGATATATATCTCTCAAAATAATTTAACTAACTACTGATATTTCGGTAAGTTCCAAACAACATTTTTTATGAAATCTAAAGATTTTTAAAAAAAGCTATATTTCGAGAACTATTGAACGTAGATAGCTCTATTAGGGCTTATATTTTAGCAAATTTACAATAGTTGAAATGATTATATCTTAATTTTCTTTCGTTGTTGCTTGTATTAAAGATATAGAGCTCCAAAAATTAATTATTTTTAACGTTTTTAAAAAGCCGTCATTTTTCATTCCTTATTTATTTATTATAATTTGTTTAATGATAGATCGTAACGATAGTGATGGAAATTAGATAATTATAATAATTAAAGGCTGATTATTAAGTTAGTTTTATGGATCTGAATATTTTACGTAATACTTTATTTTCAAGAACGTTAAAGCGTTGTTATTTCTTTAGTGTACGAGGCCTTAATTCGCATTTGTAAAGAACAGTAAGAAGTAAATTGAAAAATAACTTATTAGGTACAAAAAAAAATTATTTCCCGCCTTTTATTTCCTCATTAATTTCGTTTCTTCTAGTTACTGTAAGTCTTAAATTCTTAAACCTGCTTGTCCAAATATTTCTTGCTATATCACAATCACCAAAATTCCTTCCTTTCCTACTGCTTACTATATATTTATTTATTATTTTTTTTTTTTCATTTCAAGACCTAGTTCCTTACTAGATTTTATCAGCATAGTTTTATTTAGTTTTATATTATCAATGTATATAAAGGCACGGTTCGTGTTTGGTTGTACGTGTGAATGTAAAAATTAGAATACGTGATTTCCTCCAGTTTGCCAGAGAAAGTTGCCGTATCCATAAAAGAAAAAAATTGCAGACGCGAAAGAAAAAAACTGGACCACTTTGGCAGACTGTGTCAACCAGCTGAAAGTGAAGTCAACAAACTTTTTAATCTAATCTGCTCTGAAATCATTTTTGAAATAAAACTTTTGAGTACGAGTACTGTTGGGGTCCCAAGTAGATAGGTAGATCACCTAGGTTGAAAAAAAACATTTCAACTTGAGTTGGAACACCTTTATCCTGGTGTAGATCCAGGATAAAGATGTTCCAACTCAAGTAGCTTGCCATTGCAACTTGTACAAATGCTACTAGTACAAGAGCCCAAGAGGAGAAGAAAGGCAGTTATCTCTCCCCATTTTTTAATTACTTTAATGAAAACTATGTTTTATAACTAGTCAAAATTGATGAGTCTGCCAAGTATAGATAGGGGGAATAAAAAATAGCGGCTGTTACAAAACGATAAAAAAATAATAATTTTTCATTCGGAGCTCTATATCTTAAAAAGTAGAAACAACACAAGAAAACCTAAGAGAACATCATTTAAAGAAGAGTAAATTTGGTAAAATATGAGCCCTAATAGAGTTATTTACGTCCAATAGTTCTCGAGATATAGCTTTTTAAAAAGCAAATTTTTTAAAAAATCTATTGAAAGATTAGTAGTTAATATACAGAGTTATTAAGAGAGAAAAATGCTTTATTCATCCATGCTGGCCAAATACATGGGGTTGCTACATTACACAGCACACCAATCAATATATCATCGGACATATATAAAATACGTATTTTAACATGATATAATGAAGTTGAAAGAAAACATTTTTTTTTCTCATAGTTTTACTCTTCTACACTCTTAATATAAATATTTCAATTTATTCCTTTTTTTCTTTCCCTTTCTTGTCCTTTCTATTTCACAATTTTTGTTACATTTTATCAACAAATTCACTCTCCAGAATTCCCCTCTCAGATCCTCCCCAGTGACCCACCAAACAAATTCACTATTAGACAGCGATGTGAGATCAAACCAGAGAAATAATAGTCACAGGAGTAGATCAGTTTATAATAAAACAAACAAATAAATATATTTTACCCAAAACAAAACTAATACATAGATTTAAAGGAAAATATAATAAAAAAATGGTTAAAATAGATACTTGATTGGATACATAAGTAAAAAAAAAAAGAGATAACTAAATAAATAAAAATAAAATAATTTAATGAATAAATAAGTTAAAACACAGAAATAAACAGGTTCACCTACTAAAATAAATAAATAGAAAAAATCTATAAATAAATAAAAAGAATAGTGAGACTGTAATAACTTAATACACTATATTTACATAAGTAATGAAATGAAATAGCATTTTATTTATGCAATAAATTAAGATCATACAGAATACAATATAAACATTTAAAGAAAATAGAGAGAAAACACAAAATAAATAAATTTATATACATAATAGTTGACATAAGATTAACTTCTATCAATTTTCTTTCCATCTTTCTGTATCCTTTCCTGCATAGCCCTTCTCTTTGGACAGTAATAGTGAGCACTTCTCGGGGTGACCAGCCCTATTGGGAGGCGAGTCCTTTCCATTTCTTCCAGACATCCCTGTCCCTAGCAGCACTACACCATAGAGGTCCTGCCATCCTCTTCAACATATCTTAACATAAGTAATAATATAATAGAAAAAAAATACATGATATACTGATACTATGTGTATATGTATAATATAATAGTTATCCTAAATGGTCGAAAAGGTGAGTAAAATCTAGGGATTCAAACTAGAGCACTGTCGATGGATGATAGTGTTTCGCTTTTATAGCTATAACATGACTAAAGTAAGTGAGAAGTAGAAGTTGTGTAAAACTTGGCCACTGAGTGGCATGTTGATCTTCTGACTTCTGAGGATGGGAATCAAGATGAGTTAATTGACAACTGTCATTACATTATTATTATTTTCATACATTGCTTTAATATGTATAAGTACTACATATTACATTAATTGTTATTAAGATAACAAACAAAATGGTGACTGTCGCGTGACATCATTCTACATTTAATAGACCTAGTTATAGACTCTCAACCATGTTATGTGTTATATTGTTTTAACATGGTAAGGGAAGAAAATATTTCTCCATTTAACCTAAGTTTTTCCATTTAACACGCTCTAACAGATTTGACTTAAGAGATTTCATTTGAGATTTTTTTTTTTTTTTACTTCTGAGGTGGCTAATTGTTTTATAAATAATAGAAATTGTGTACACGATTTTTGTTTTTAGTAAAAAAATTAATATTTTTATTTTATTTTATTTATTTTTTTTTTGCAGGTAAGTAATCACAAAAGCATACATAAGGACATGATAGGTCTCCCAGAGGTGAGATTATAATTATTCATTCAAATTAATTTTTTCATTGCTCATGTCTGAATTTAGTACGGATAAAGAATAAGAATAATTAGTCAATAAATGCACCAATTTAGTTTCGTAGCTGTACTAAAATTTGGCATTGTGACTTATACTATTTTACCACACTATTTACATGATATGGCATTATGGTCTTATATCACTTATTTGATAGTGATAATCCCAGTTTTTTTATTTATTTTTTATAAAATCGCTAAACACATTGTTAGAAGCAATTGTAATGTTTCGATTTGTAATAGTTATTATACCTTAAATTATACTCTATTATACATTTCAGTTTTTTAATAATCAGTTGAAGAAATTATTTGTTCTGAAAAACATTTGTTTTCATTGTTGGAACTAATGCAAAATGCAAATAATGAAGTTGTTAAACGCCACTGTAGTTATACAATATTAGTACAAGAGTCGGGAAGGAAAAGAGCCAGTTATTTCATCCCAATTTTTTATTACTTTAATGAAAACTATGTATAATTAATAGTCAAAACTGATGAGTCTGCCAAGTATAGGTAGGGAGAATAAACAATTACGGTTGTTTCTAAACCTTAAAAAACATTAATTTACCTTTCAACATTCAGAGCTCTATATCTTAAAAGCCACTAGAAAATAAAAAAGAACATTACTTAAAGGAGAGTAAATTTACTGAAATATTAGCTCTAATAGAGAAATTTACGTTTGATAGTTCTCGAGATATAGCTTTTTTAAAAGCAATATTTCTTAAAAATTTACTGAAAGATTTGTAGTTAGTTAATTTATTTTGAGAAATTTATATCTCAGGTACTATGTGACGTATAGATGTCTATTGGCACTAAAATTAAAGCTAGTTTAATGGACTATATAGTAGTTAATGACCTTTACCTTTGAAGGAATAGTATTTTTCATGATACTTTCTAAAATAAATTTATTTATAGTTGTTCAATAAGTTTGAGTTTTGAAAAACTTTATTTCAGAAACCATAAGAAGTATAAATGTCTTTCAGCACTCAAATTGAAGCTAGTTGAACTTACTATAAAAGAGTTTATAACGTTTATCTTTGTAGGAGTAGTAGTTTGTATGATATTTGACAAAATAAACTCACAAAATGTTAATTTCTAGTTGTTCGTATAAAATGTTGGATTTTTGAAAAAATATATCTCTAGATCCATAAGCTCATATGTCTGCCAACACTCAAAATAAAGGAAATTTAACTTCCTATAAAATAGTTTATGGCACTTATTTTGCAAAATTTGTCCGAACAACTATAAATCATATTATTTTAGCAAATTTCATGTAAACTATTTAGTAGTAGCGGTAGTATTATAGTAGGAGTAGCGGTTTTTGACAAAATAAGGGAGATTAAGTAGTTTATGACGTTTATTGTATACTATAATACTCGTTGTAGTAATTTTAATGATGTTTGCTAAAATAAATTTGCCGAATGAAATGATGCGAATTTATTCGAATATCATAAAAACTATAACCCCTGCGAAGATAAGTGTCATAAACTACTTTATATAAGTTAAATTTCGTTAATTTTGAGTGTTGGCAGACATATGTGCGCCTTACGGATCTAGAGATATATATTTTCAATTATCAAACATTTTATACAAACAACTAAAAATTAACAATTTGTGAATTTATTTTGTTAAATATCATAAAAACTGCTACTCCTACAAAGATAAAAGTTATAAACTATTTTATAGTAAGTTTCACTAGCTTTAATTTTAGTGCTGAAAGACATTTAAACGTCTTATGGTTTCTGAAATAAAGTTTTTCAAAACTCAACATTAACTACTATATAGTA
>NW_027105695.1:1055765-1076677 GCF_000696795.3 Halyomorpha halys | reverse complement strand
GACATTTAAACGTCTTATGGTTTCTGAAATAAAGTTTTTCAAAACTCAACATTAACTACTATATAGTACGTTAGACTAGCTTTAATTTGAGTGCTAATATTATTAGCACTCAAATTAAATTTATTATTGTTTTGGTTATTATTGTCGCACACGGTCATCAGCAATCTTCCATCTTATAATATGATTTACGTTTTCCTAAAACAGATTTTGTTGACCAACTTTACTGAAATCATCATTATTATATTATAATAGTTTTTTCTTATTCTTCATAAAGAAAAAAATTAATTGGCGTATAATAATCATGAAAAAATGTATAGTTTTATGTTATGTTAAATGTTGTTAATAACATATATTTTATTTATTTATTTTTTTTACTGCACAAATAGAAATAACCTATAACCTTATCTGTAAAATGATGAACATTTAACATAAAGTCACATCACTATAGGATGAATGGTAGGGCAGTGCATAAAGTAAGAACAAAAGAACGAAGATTGACTATTACACGTTAGATTAACTGTAAAAAAAAAAAAGTCAATATATATATAAACACACACAGGTATTTTTTAAAAGTAAAAGGAATAGTTTTAGATTATATAATTTCTATAGCGAGAAAAGAATTGTTTTTAAGAAGCGAGGTGGAGTTGGAGCCCCGGCTAATTCGATACGGTTTAGTGTCGCTACGAGGTCAGCTACGGTTCAGTTAAAGAGATACTTTTTCATTTACTTCCCCCCTCCCCGCCCCCCCCCCGTCTCTACTTACTGTATTACACTTTGTCACTTCTAATAAACAAATAACAAAAAAAAATTATAAGTTTTACATAATGCTTTAGAAGAAACTGACCGTGACTTTTGTCTTTAAGTTTAATTCGAAAAACATTGCGTTATGGCCTTGGTATTCTTATAGTACAAGAACCTGGAGTTAGAGTTTTTAAATCATATAATTCCAAAATTGTATTAAATAGATTGTCTCTGAGGATGTCCGGATTGGCCGAAACGTCGGATTTATAAGAAAAATAAATTCATAAAAATTTTTTTGAGTTTAATAACTTCCAGTTGAATGAAATTTATATTAAATTATCATAATATGGTACAACGTTTCGGGACTACTGTCCCATATTCATGTACTTTGAACCTACAATAATAAAACTATCATAACAACAATCTTCATCATTTTTTATTTTAATTTACACAATTATATTCACTTATTTGTGCATCTTCACTTCTCCTTAGCACAGCCATTACTCTATATTACCTTACTACCTCTTTGGACCTTATCTCATGTCCAGTGTGCTGTTTGGTAACCTCCCTGTTTTTTTTTAAAAGTCCTGCTTTGTATTTACATTAACTTAGTGATTTTTTTCTTAAACCTGTTTATATTTTGAGTCTATTTATAATGTCGTCGTAATGTGTATTTAAGTGTTTAGTGTCAGTTTTGTAATTTACTGTATTTTGTATGTTTTATGTTATATAAATGGCTTCTAGAAATCTTCTGCTTTTTGTATTTTGTGCTGTATCTATTATTTTTGGGTTTTCAAAGCTGAATTCATGGTTTAGTTTTGAAAAGTTGTACCATATTATGATAATTTAATATAAATTTCATTCAATTGGAAGTTATTAAACTCAAAAAATTTTTTATGAATTGACTCACCAGACTTCCTAAAGAGAAAATCCAGAAGAAAAATAAAATGTGTTTGAGACCAAAATGGATAGAAATTAAATTATATATTTAAAAAAATTAAAATAATTATTAATATTATAATTAACCAGATACCGTTCCTTCCATAATAAACTTCTCAACCACCCAAATCCACTTGTTTCTAACCTGGCTTCTCCTTCTGTACCTAATAATCCTCCTAGGCGTCTGAAAAGATGATGGCCTCGAGATCTTCTTCTCTAGAAATGTTATTGGAGTTCTATCAGTGGGTAGATTCTCCACATGTTTTTATCATGTCACTATGTCACCTACAGCAAATTTACTTGTTGTATATATGTGTATACAGTTGTAAATAACAATAAATAAATTATTAAAAAAAAAAATATTGTATAAAATTGATTATATCTGGTTGATAAATGAATGGTTTAGTCTCCCGTGTTTTTTTTTCGGTTTTTATTGTAATTGATTCGATTATTTAACCAATTTGAACATAATTTAAGCATAATACTAAGACGAAATGGAAGAGAAATGTAAATAGAGGGTGTAACGGAAATACAGACAACTCTCCCACACAATGGCCTCCGGTAAAAGCGAAACTTGTTGCCTATATCTCAGTCAACTGCTTTCTTCGCTGGCCCGATTCCCACAGCTGGGATCCGATGTGTACCCAATCGGTGCACCTCGGAGTACTCCAGCTGCAACAACTGGGTCACCTAGATCCAAGTTCCAATATTGTTATTAGTACTGCCTATTAATGTTATTAATTGCCTATATACTAGAGGCAGTGGTCCGGAGCAATTAGAACCCCTGTTATACGGAGTGAATTGCTTATTAATGGTTAATTGGGAGTTATAAAGTAAAGCGGTCAAAGTAAAAGATTTATCGCCTTTTTAATCTAACTGTACTAGGTAAGCCACCTATCCTATTCTGTTATACGCAAGATAGATAGAATTTAATCGGTACTTTGAAGGGAAACACTGTTTTTAGAACAACGGTCATACAAGAAGGTGATATTTTCAAGATCACGCTCAACAACCCGATTTTCCCAATTAAAGGTTACTTTATGAGGCTGGGCAAACTCTAGTAAGGATCCAGAACCCACAAGGTTAACTCACAGCTACAACATAACAGAAAAAAAATTATAAACATAATATGTTTATTTCAATTTATTCGGACAAACCTCAGCCCAAGAAGAGAAAAAAGGCAGTTGCATCACCCCAATTTTTTATTACATTAATGAAAACTATGTATAATTACTAGTCTAAACTGATGAGTCTGCCAAGTATAAGTAGTGGGAATAAAAAATGTCGGCTGTTTCAAAGTGATAAAAAAAATAATTTTTCATTCGCAGCTCTATATCTTAAAAAGTAGGACAACAAAAGAAAACCTAAAAGAACACCATTTAAAGAAGAGTAAATTTGTTAAAATATGAGCCCTAATAGAATTATTTACGTTGAATAGTTTTCGAGATATAGCTTTTTAAAAAGCAACATTTTATAAAAATGTTGTATGGGGCGTACTGAAAGGTCAGTAGTTAGTGAATTATTTTTGAAAAATTTATATCTCAATGACCATTTGACGTACAGGTGTCTATTAGCACTCAAATTAAAGCTAGTTTGATGACCTATAAAGTAGTTTATGATGTTTATCTTCGTAGGAGAAATAGTTTACATGAAATTTGCTAAAATAAATAGATTTATAGTTGTTCGGACAAATTTTCATTTGCCAAATTTATATTCATATGTGGATATCATAAAAACGACTACTCCTACAAAGATAAACATTATTGACTATTTTGTAGTAAATATAACTAGCTTTAATTTGAGCGCTGGCAGACACCTCACGTTCAATGGTTTCTGAAATAAAGTTTTTCATAAATCAAATTTATTGTCCGAACAACTATAAATCAATTTATTTTAGCAAATATAATGAAAAATACTATTCCTACGAAGGAAAAGGTCATATACTTCTTTATAGTCCATTAAACTAGCTTTAATTTGAGTTCTTGAGATATAGATTTCTCAAAATAAATTAACCAACTACAAATCTTTAAGTAGAATTTTAAGAAATTTCGCTTTTTAAAAAGCTATATCTCGAGAACTATTGGACGTAAATAGCTCTTTTAGGGCTAATATTTCAGCAAATTTACTCTTCTTTAAATAATGTTCTCTTAGATTTTCTAGTGTTATTGGTAGTTTTTAGGATATAGAGCTCTGAATGAAAAATTAATTTTCATTAAAGTAATAAAAAATTGGGGTGAGATAACTGCCTTTTTTTCTTCCCGGCTCTTGTACTATTTCGGTTTGTGACAAACTATATCTCCGGAACCATTAGATATACAAATGTCTATTAGCTCTACGTTTATTTTCGTAAAAATAATATTTTCCAAAATAAATTTATAAAATTTTGAGTTCTAATTTTTCGGCAAAACTTTTAGTTAATGAAAAGTTATGTCTCAGGAAACATTAGACGTACAGATGTCAATCATGACTCGAATAAAAGCTAATTTATGTACTATAAAGTAGAATTTCACATTTTTGACGTTCTAATAATGATTAAACATCTGACGAAATTTAGGCAATACATAGATTTCTATAAATATCATTTATACTATGTAATATTTATCAGGATAATAGTTTTCACGATATTAAAAAAATAAATTAACTGTTGATTTTTAATTAATTATTTATTCTTTGTAAAAAAAAAAACTCAATAATTATCTAGAAGGATATAAATATATGCATTCGTTCAAATACAGATAATAAATATA
Organism: Halyomorpha halys; assembly: GCF_000696795.3. Lineage (NCBI taxonomy): Eukaryota > Metazoa > Arthropoda > Insecta > Hemiptera > Pentatomidae > Halyomorpha > Halyomorpha halys. The sequence continues at coordinate 1,072,250 of NW_027105695.1, read as the reverse complement.
ATTTATTTAAAATTTATTTAATTTACAACTGTACAAATAATAAATACAATAAGTAAATCTGTGGAATGTTTCATTTACACTTGATGAATGATTACACGTGGTTTTTCCGACGTTTCGCCCCACTTTGCAGGGATTCATCAGGGCTGTCCAAATGAATATATATATATATATATATATTCTGTTCCCCTGAAGCCCTGCAAAGTGGGGCGAAACAACGTCGGAAAATAAATAGCTGTAAACTATTTTTGTTTCACTTTTGACAGAACCCTGACCATATTCTTATATATTATATTTTTAGTTTTTCTAACAATAATCATCAATACTCAAAATACAATACACTTAAATACTTTTTTCTTAATAAAAAAATATTTATCTTTTTTTTCTCCCTTTTTCTATTTCCTTCCTATATACATATATCATTTTTCTTCCTTTTCGCACAAAGCCAAATAACAATTTAACAATTACACCCAATTTGTTATTCCCTCTGTTTCACTCCTTCACACCTCTCCTCTCCAATGATCCGCAAAAATCTCTCGATCGAATGAGCAAATCTACAATAAATTTTAAAACACACAAATACATAGGTTAAAACAAAAGAAAGAAAAAAAAACACATGGATATTATGAACTAATTCCCATGGAGGTGATGATGTATGGTAGCCAGCGATATAAAAGATGATCATTAAATTTATATACATCCTCAAATACAGCAATAGAGAAGCATTGTTTATAGATAGCAAAATTTATAGATAAAAAGTAATGAATATTAAAAAAAATACATTAAAACAAATAGAAATAGTTTTGAGTTGTAAAGATCTTGAGTAGAGCAAGAGGCGATAGACACTAAGACAAAGAGGTAGGATATGGATTAGATGTGGGGAGGTTAGCGACCTTGCGGTAAAGAGATCCTCTTTGGACCGCTTCCTCTAACCTACATCCGCACTTTCTGCTCCGCTACTTACCGCAGCGGTACTTTCCTCACGAATACTTTCTCCCTTTATGGGAATTAAGAGCATCTATTAGCTTCGATACACTATCACTACTAGCCATCTGTCTCTATAAGATACTGGAGGATACTGGAGAGGAGTCGGGGTAATGTCGATCTGGACTGAGCGGAATGTAGGTTTAGAGAGCGTCTTGGAGTCCTCAACTTCTTCTTAGAAAGGATCAGCCAAGAGAAAGAGCGTCCGATTGATTGGAAAAGGTTTCGTCTCGGAAGTGCAACGGCGTTCATTGGATTACAGCCGTTCTGGGAGAGCGGGTGTTAAAGTCACCAACTGTCACAGCGATGGTCGCCACGCAGTATATCTCGGCAGTAAGGATAAAGTGAATGGCCGAGTGGTATAGAATTAAAATATTTTGACACGATGATTTTACTCAAAGAAAATTATATTTTCAAAAGAATGATGCTTGAACATTTATATATTAAGATACCTCTATACGTTTGTCGAACATTACCAAATCGGGCAAGCATGAATTTGCGGCCAACCTGTTGAGTGTCGGTTTAAGGGCACAATCCAAAGGAGACTTGTGATGCATCTGTTTTCAGTTTGCATTGCTTTAGAACTGTCTACAGATGAATATTTGTGCTCTTGCATATTTTAATTAATTAACGAATATCCTCCATCTTTGAATAATACACGATTTTAATACATTATTGAATAATACACGAATAATAAGATTTTAAATTTAAAAATCGAATTGGTGTAAATACATTGTTTCAATTCTTGATGAATAACGAATAGAATGTGCATCCAATTTAACAATGCATTATGCAAAAGCAAATATAATAGTACAAGAGCCCAAGAGGAGAAAAGTCAATTATCTCACCCCAGTTTTTTATTACTTTTATGAAAACTATGTATAATTACTATTCAAAATTGATGAGTCTGCCAAGTATAAGTAGGGGGAATAAAAAATGGTGGCTGTTTCAAATCGACAAAAAATTTTTTTTCATTCAGAGCTTTATATTTTAGAAATTATCTACAATACTAAAAAACAAAAGAGAAAATCATTTAAAGTAAAGTAAATTTAGTAAAATATGAATCCTAACAGTTTACGTTCAGTAGATCCCGAGATACATTTTATGAAATATATAAAAGAAAAATCAGTAATTACTAATTTTATTTCAGGAAATTTCAGGAACCGTGAAACGTACAGATGTCTATTAGCACTCAAATTAAAGATAATTTATTATATTATAAAATAGCCGATAATGGTTATACCTGGTTTTCATGATATTTGCATATGTATATGAATTTTGCATAAGAAAAAAACATAAATCTATTTTAGCAAATATCGCGAAAACTATTATTCTAACGAAAATAAACGTCATAAACAACTTTATAGTACATTTAACTAGCATTTAATTTGAGTGCTAATAGACATCTGTACGTCTGCTAGTTTCTGAGATAATGATTTCCCACAATAAATTCCATAACTACTGATTTTTCTGTTTATATTTCAAGAAATATTGCTTTTGTTTATTTATTCTTGTTTAAAAGTGTAAAAAATCTTTTTTTCATCAACGCCTAAAAAAAAAAACTATATTTAGTGATATTTCGAGATTTTATTGTTGTTATAGTCATGCTCAGTAGAATTTTGTTCATGGAATTTCGTCCGAACAACTAGAAATTAATTTAGTTAGTCAAATATTATGAAAAACATTACTCATACAAAGATAGACGTAATAAACTAATTTATAGTAGATTATACTAGCTTTAATTTGAATGCTTATAGACATCTGTACGTCTAATGTTGTTCCTGAGATAAAGATTTCCCACAATAAATTCACTAACTTCTGAATTATTGTTATTTCGTTATTAACAACTACTTTTAAAAAACTTTATCTCGGAAAATACATTTAGTGATACCTGTTATAGTTTTTCCCAAATAAATTCACTAAATAATGATTTTTCATTATTTCCTTATCAAATATTACTTTTAAAAAAAGTGATTTAAAAAAATTAATTTTTCATTCGTAGCTCCATTTTTTGAAACTATTTATAACACTGGAAGACTTAATAGAACATCAATTAATGTCGAGTAAATTAGCTAAAATATGAGTCCTAATAGAGCTATTTACGTTCCAAAGTGCTCGAGATCAGCAGTTTTTTTAAAAGTAATATTTGATAACGAAATAACAATAAATCAGAAGTTAGTGAATTTATTGTGGGAAATCTTTATCTCAGGAACAATATTAGACCTACAGATGTCTATAAGCATTCAAATTAAAGCTAGTATAATCTACTATAAATTAGTTTATTACGTCTATCTTTGTATGAGTAATATTTTTCATAATATTTGACAAAATAAATTAATTTCTAGTTGTTCAAACAAAATTTCTTGTACAAAATTCTGCTGAGCATGACTATAATAATAAATAATAAAATATCAAAATATCAATAAAATATATTTAATATTTTAGGCGTTGATAAACAAAAGATTTTACGCCTTTAAACAAGAATAAATAAACAAAAGCAAAATTTCATGAAATATATAATTTTTTAAATAATTTATTTATTGTTATTTTGAACAGTATACATATATACACATCAAGTAAATTTGCTATAAGTTATATTATGACATGATACAAACATGTGGAGAATCTACCCATTGATGGAACTCCAAAAACATTTCTAAAGGAGATCTCTAGGTCATCTTCTTTTCAGACGCCAAGGAGGATTATTAGGAAGTGAAGGAGAAGTCAGGCTAGAACCGAGTTGGTTTGGGTGGTTGGGAAGTTTATTATGGAAGGATTGGTATCTGGTTCTGGCCAAATCGGCAACATAGGGGACATTGAGGTCCTGATGGATGATTTGATTTGTGACAAAGTAAGGAGCGTTAAGGATTTTACGAGGGATCTTGGACTGTAAGGATTGGATACGAGTGGAATTGATGGTTTAGAGGAGCCCCGTAGCTCAACTCCGTATGTCCAGATAGGCCTTATAATAGTCATGTAGATCAGTCTTTTTAATGGATTGGAAGTTTGGACCGTTTGTCTAGTAAATGTTGTAATTCATGAAATAAAAACAGAAAAATCATTAATTATGGAATTTATTGTGGGAAATCATCTCAGAAACTAGCAGACGTACAGATGTCTATTAGCACTCAAATTAAAGCTAGTTAAATGCTATATAAAGTAGTTTATGACGTTTATTTTCTTAAAAATAATATTTTTCGCGATATTTGCTAAAATAAATTGATTTATAGTTTTTTTCTTATGCAAATATCATAAAAACTACTACTCCTACAGGTATAATCATTGTAGACAATTTTATATTATATTAAATTATCTTTAATTTGAGTGCTAATAGACATCTGTACGTCTCACGGTTCCTGAAATAAAATTAGTAATTACTGATTTTTTTTTTATTTATTTCATAAAATGTATCTTGGGAACTACCGACAGTACACTGCTAGAATTCATATTTTACTAAATTTACTTTACTTTAAATGATTTTCTCTTTGGATTTCTAATGTTGTTGATAATTTCTAAGATATACAGCTCCGAATAATGACTAATGTTTTCATAAAAATTTTTTTTGAGGTTAATGACTTCCAGTTGAATGAAATTTTTATTAAATTATCATAACATGGTACAACGTTTCGGGACAACTGTCCCATATTCATGTACTTTAAACCTACAACAATAATAAAACTATCATAATAACAATCTTTCCATATTTCCTTACTACCTCTTTGGACCTTATCTCATTTCAAAGGAGTAATGGCTGTGCTGAAGAGTAGTGAAGATGCTCAAATTGTGACATGATTTCCTATATGAAATTATGAGGTGAATATAATTGTGTGAATTAAAATAAATAAGGATTAAGATTGTTGTTATGATAGTTTTATTATTGTTGTAGGTTTAAAGTACATGAATATGGGACAGTTGTCCCGAAACGTTATACCATATTATGATAATTTATTACAAATTTCATTCAACTGGAAGTTATTAACCTCAAAAATTTTTTTTATGAATTGACTCACCAGACCTCCTAGAGAGATAATCCAGATATTTTTTTTTGTCGTTTTGAAATAGCCCCTAACAATTGGCAGACACATAAATTTAGAAAAGTAATTATACATAGATTTCAGCAAAATAATAAAAAATTGGAGTGAAAAAAATGGGATTTTTCTCATCTTGAGCTCTTAGACAATATTGCTTCTTCTGTATAACGAACAATTTTTCCCCAAGGGTGTCCGCTATATAGAGGTTTTACTGTATTTAATTGTTAGAATATATAATAGCCACCAGAGAAGTCTTTTGCCTTCTGATGCGATTACTGACCAAGGCCAGGACAGGAGCGGTTTTCCACCGCGCGGAGAAATATCCCCATCTTTTGAATTATTCAACTGTTATTGTCTTAGGAATCCTTTTTATCCTGCCTATATATCTTCCTTTGAATAATGTACGGCAAGCTATTGACAAAAAGCCATATCTCTCTATGAAATATTGATTCACAAAAGGCCGGATACCAGTTTTGGTATCGGATAATTTCTGCAAAAGGTCTCTTTGTCTTGGTTTCTTAAGACAGTAGCGAAGGTGCAGCTGAGGGTTCAGTCGGATAATCTCTGAAGATATTGAGGATATACCAAATGAACCACATGTTCATGGATATCCCTGGGAAAAAATCTGTTAACCGTCTGGATAGGTTTGTTGATAATATAATAAAAAAAAAAGAAAGAAAGACTGCATAGCTGATACCTACTGAATCTATGGTTTGATCGTTCTGGCTTAACCTCATCTCAGTATTTTCCAATGCAATAAACCTTCAAAAAATGTTAAAAATGTTTTTATCAGATAATTTAAAAGTTTTTGCACTGACTCTCGAAGTATATTTCCATCGAAAACTGGAATTCGAAATTGTTTACAATCATAATACTTGCCCTTACTATAGTAAATATATATATTCCATAATTATGAGAGATAGTTGACCGTGTATGACTTGTACTAGGAGAAGATGGTTGGAGGTGCGGTCAAAATGAAACACAAATAAGTTTATGTAACTTATAAATCATAATTTAACATAATTATTATTAATATTGATAATTATATATTATATAATGATTGCCTTTTTTGTGTTATGATCTCCTCTTGTGAGATTGTGACATTTCGTTCATCGACCAACCTACTCACTATAATTGTATGTTTAAAAAATCAGATATCCTTCGTAAAATGCTCAATGCTCCTTACTTTGTCACAAATAAAATCATCCACAAAGACCTAAATGTTCCTTATGTAACCGATCTAGCCCGAATCAGATATCACTCCTTCCATTATAAACTCCCTAACCACTCAAACCTAGTTTCTAACCTTACATCCTCTTCCATTCCTGACAATCCTCCGAGACGCCTGAAAAGAAGATGGCCACGAGACGAGCTAATGTAAAATGTCATTAGAGTGCTACCAGTGGGTAGTTGCTCTTGTAACACTCCATTTTAACTAACACCATATTTTCTAAATGTATTATGTAATATACAGTTGTAAACTTCAATATTACATTTTAATATTTTATTTTTAAAAAATTCAGATAAGTAAGGCTACCGTGGGAAAGGAAGGGCACCATTATATATATTTATATACATGTATATATCAATATTGTAATCTATATATTTCAATAAAGGAGGTCAGAAAAAATAAAAAGGCGGTAAAAAAAAGGCCTAGTTCCTTACTCGAGTCTATCAACATAGTTTTAAATAAATAAATACGTTATCATCATTATGATATATTTATGAAAAATATGTGCCAGAACAAAAGTTAGTAGTGAGTTGAATTCTTTATCAGTTGGGCTGTGAAGAGGACTATTGTAATGGCACTGAAGGGAATGGCGTAACATCCGGTCGTGCAGTCTTCCTCCGCCGGTCCATTAGCCCATGTCCTTGGAGGATATCACTTTTCCATTTATCAGGAGATTTTACCAGAGAAGATACTTACAAAATATAGTTTATAAAAGTCAAGGATTCCTTTTATTTATTTCCACATCGACCTAGATCCTATTCAACTTCCCGCCTATTGTTAAACGTATTGCGGCCGATCAGTTTCTTCTTATTTCTTTTTTCGCACCGGTCAAATTGTCCAGCGGATACTCCCGTTGATCGGGACCCGGAGACGGCGAGGAATGCCAGAGAAAGAAGCGTGCTCTATAAGACGACTGTAAATATATACCGGTAGCCGTTAACCTGGACAGTCCTCGCTCGGATACACTATTCATCGGGGCGGCCTTCTGACCCAGATCCTCGCCGAAGAAGAAGAGGAACGTAAGATGGACTTTTCCCCACGACTTCGATCTGCAGCAACCGATCATTAGGTCGACATTTAATTCGATCGGTTTACGTTTTCTGATGTACCAACTCCTTGATTGAGACTTTCACGGCAATGGAAGACGTGCTATGATGAGCGGTGCTTGGTGATTGCGCAGGGTAACGGGCTTCGGCTACTGCTGTACTGCTTCAAACAATAATATATAATCAATTAAAAAAAAATATTACGAAAAAAAATTTGAAGAAGATGGTCAAAAAGGAAAAAAAAAATATTAACAACTATTACCGATATTTTGTACCACTCTACACGGCTACATCAAGATTAAAAAAGAAACAAACGAACTAAAAATATTTTGACAACGTAGAATAAAAAGATACAAAAAAGTAATTATGAGAGATAGTTGACCGTGGATGACGTACGAGGAGAAGATGGTTGGAGGTGCGGGCAAAGTTAAACACAAATAAGTTGATGTAACCTATTTAATTGTGCCAACGTTTCGGCTAGAGTTTCTAGCCTTCTTCAGGGCTAAGAACAGAATAAGATAACAACCACCATAAGTATAGAAAATAAAAAATAAAATATAAACAGAATAACATGAAATGAATAATTTTACAAAATAGAATTCATAAAATGAAGAAGTGGGAAATAAAATGTATACATAGGTAATTGAAAAAGTGGGTAAAATAACATAATTAAGGAAATGAAATTATATAATGCAAAGAAGTATGAACATATTAGTATTTAATAATTTAAAAATTGAAATATGGAAAGAAAAAAAAATTGAGAGAAAGAAAATATATTATTTTATTCTTACAATAATTATTATTGTTACATATATTTCCTTCCTCTCAATTTTCTTTTTCTTTCCATATTTCAATTTTTAAATTGTTAATGACTAATATTTTGTAAAATTATTCATTTTATATTATTCTGTTTATACTTTCTTTTTTATTTTCTATACTTACTGTGGTTGTTATCTTGTTCTGTTCTTAGCCCTTAAGAAGGCTAGAAACTCTAGCTGAAACGTTGGCACAATAAAATAGGTTACACCAACTTATTTGTGTTTCTCTTTGACCGTACTCCCAACCATCTTCTCATACAAAAAAGGAAACTAAGGTTGGGTTAATAATTATGTAAAATGAAAAATCAGCTAGTTGGCAAGCCAAGTGGAATGAAAGCCCGCCAAGCAAATTAAAAACCATTAAACCATGGACCACATCAAACCGTTCCAATCGCAGGGAGGAGGTAGCTATTGCCAGATTGAGAATAGGTCATACGAGTTTAACTCATACATATCTGATCAGTAAGCAACCACCGCCAAAATGTCAATACTGCAACAGTGTACTTACGATCAGTCACATATTTAAAGAATGTCATTTCTATTCTGCGAACTTGAGTAGATTGGGAGTGGGACCGAGTGTATCGGATGCCCTGAATGATGACCAGAAGAACGTGCAAATGGTTTTGGTTTTCTTAAAAAGGAATGGCCTTTTGAATAAGATTTAAACCAGAAAATTTGTTATACGTACTAAATAATTCTAAAAGAAGTAATTATTTAAAGAGAAAAATAAAGTGAAATAGAATTATAAAGCGCGAAACATGGACGTTGATGACCTTAGGGTTTTACGCCCTAATGCCCCAGACAACAACAATAGCATTATGCAAATAAAAGTGCAAAATTAATATAAAACGAAAAAAAAATTAAGTTTATTTAAATTTGAAGACTATTAAATTTACAATGATCAGGAGTCGAGAAGAGTAACTATTGGGAACTGGAAGTGGAAAGTGGAAACTATGTTCCTAAGAAATGCAGTTCTCAGTAAGCAAAATAAATTTTCAAAACTGTTCGTAGATTCAGACTACATCTATATCTCAGGAACCATTAGATGTACAACTGTCTATTACCTCTCAAATGCAAGCTACTTCAACGTGCTATAAGTAGTTTATGACGTTTATCTTTGTAGGAATACTAGGTTTCATGATATTTACTAAAATAAATTTACAAAATTTTGAGTTATAATTGTTTAGAACGTCGTGTAAACGACAAAACTTTTATTTTATGAAAATTTATGTCTCAAGAACATTAGACGTACAGATGTCTGTCAGGACTCGAATTAGCTAATTTAATGTGCTATAAAGTAGTATTTCACATTTTTGACATTTATACTATGTAATATATACATATTACACTATATCTATATACATACACTATATATGTATCAGACTAATAGTTTTCATGACATTTTCCAAAATAAATTTACAAAATGTTGATTTCTAATAAATTGTTTGTTCTCTATAAAAAAAAAGTCAACAAATATCTACAAGGAAATAAATATATGCATGCTTTCAAATACAGATAATAAATAGAAAATTAAAAAAAAAATAATATATATAAAATCTAATGGAAAAAAATAAATTAAAAGATAATAAATCTACATATATGTAAAAGAGAATGGTCGAATCTTTGTCCAAAATAAACTTTTGAATTACCGGACCGATTTTTTTATTTATTTATTTATTGATATTTACAACTGTATAAAAATACAAGTAAATTTGATCACAATAACATAATGATACCATACAGCATGTAGAGAAACTACCTAGTAGTAGTACTCTAAAAATATTTTACAATATAAGGTCACGAGGCCATCTTCTTTTCTGGACCGATTTACGTGCTGTTTTACGCAAAACATTCTTCGTCGCTATGAGAATGTTTATAGATACTAAAATCACATTTATGTCTTAGGAAACATTAGACGTACAGATGTTTGTCAGTACTCAAAATAAATCTAAAATTCCGACTACTACAATACCTCTTTGACAAACGGTCTAAACTTTTTTTCTGAACTAAACATTTAATACAAAAACTTCCTCCCACATCTAGTCTTTACAGTTCAAATCCATGATGCTATTTTATTACGCCACAAATAAACTCATCCATGAAGACCTCAATATTTCTAATTCAAAGCAATGGTTGAAGTACCATTAGTTCGTTCATTTCCAAAATTATTATGAGTTCCAAAAATATTTTATTCATAAAGCTTTTCCACCCAACTTATAGCTTTGGCCAACTATACTATAATAGTAATACATGATTTTTTTCTAATTGTTTAGTTTTTTAAAACTTTTTTTTTCTTTATATAATATTATCCTTTTTTTCATTATATTATTTACCTACATATTTACATTTAACTCCCTTTCATTAAAATCAGTAGTGAAAATTCTCAATATAGCACATAAAATCTAAAAAATACTTGTTATAATTGCATAAAAAAACTAAATACATTTAAATAAAATTAATAAATACAAACATTTAAAAAGCAATAAACATAAAAATAATAAATAACCAAAGTTATAAATATAAAACTGTAAAAAGAAATTAAAAATTAAAATCTTTACTTTTAAAATCCATGAAGGTTTAAGGTAGCAATTTTACTAGACCAACGGTTGTGAAGGAGGTGATTTGGTCAGAATCACTCCCGACCGCCAGGTTTACCTCTTAAGGAAACACTTTATGAGGTTGAGTGGAGTCTATGAATATAAATGGTTTGTGTATATGGTAGTGAATTTGTGTGGATAATCTTATATAAGAAGAATTAAATATTTATGATTTTAAATTTTTAAAAAATAGGTTTTTAAATTATAATTAACGAATGACCTGGGCAGAATAGCCTGCAAAAGTAACTCTAAATTTAATGTGAGGAAGAAATTATAATTAAAGATGTCCTTGAGGATGACTAAAATGGCCGAAACGTTGGACTGGTGAAAAATAAAGTGTTGAGACAAAAAAGGATACAAGTTTTGATTTATTTAATAAATAATTACCTTGTCTCAAGAAATTGAAATAATATAATTAAAATATAATTAGTGTTTCAGTTTTTAAAATCAAAACATTTACTGAAAAAATATAACATTGAACGGAGTGGAAAAAAATAATAATAAAATTAAACAAATATAAGCAAAATTAAATAAAATATAAATGGTGTTGATGAAGTTTGGCGCCACTAAACAAAAACTGCCATTTTGAAAAGTCTACTACATTATGCCAACCCCTAAGCAGTGGTTACGTAGTTACCAACTTTTTTTTCAAATATTTTTAATAACAATCTATTAAAGAGCTCAATTCGTAATTACTTCTAGATGCAGCAAAATATTAACATGTCTATAATTAGATCGCACCATTAAGATCTTGAAAGAGCAAAGTTATGGTCGATAAAACATTGCTCAATAGAACGGGACCATAAACCCAGTGAACAATGAATAGGTTTCCCAAGGAGGAGTGTAGCGGTACCTCAACCAAAGGACTTCTCAAGAGGAAGGATGGTAGAAATTAATCCTGACAAATGTCCTTGGATCCTGGGCACTACTCAAGGATCGGGGAAGCCTTTTCTCCTTCAAAGGATTGTATATGTTAGCTAATTATATATTCTAAGCTAATATCTATTCTGGAATAATTGTATATGTTAGCAATCTAATCTATCAGATAGATTCTCCACATAATATTTTATACAGAATCTTCGTATGTTAATATTCGATGTATCAAAATATCAGATTTGTTTGTTTTATCGATTCGTTATTATTATTGTGAATAAAATATAGTAATCTTAAATTTACATTATAAAAAATTAACACGTTAGTAAGAACTAAACATTATGGCTATTCATGATGTGTTAAATTTATAAAGTTTTAACATGATAAATATTATAAATATAAGATTGTGCAGCCTTATTTAAAGACCCTGTTATATGTTCATTGCAGAGGAACTCCAAGCGGATTTTCTGGACAATTTGTTTTATAAAATTGTAATCTTTACGAGATAATAAAATCTCCAACAGCTTCTTCACATCATCTTTCCTTCACTTGTTCCTTGTTCCCTCTTCCATTACTTTATTAGAGTTTAAACATTGTTACGGTTTCATGGTGAAATAAAAACACTGGCTAGATCTGTGTAGACAAGAAGTGTTTCGGTTGTCCTTGTGAAAACAAAACACGAGCGATATGTTCAGACGAGTGGGTTTTGGTTTTGTGAAGGTGACAGTTTGATTTTGGAACACGTTACGATTGTTCAATGTGAAGTGGTATTAGTTTAAAGGCCCTCTGTTTTTACTTTTTAAACCGGAATAGCACCATATGAGAAATGTTGTCTTATTCTAATTATATCTACCCTATCCCTAAATATATATCTATGTACTTATTACTAACTTATAATCTAACCTGCAATTAAAATACATACAATTGTTATCTATCTCCAAAGGTGAACAATAACGCGTACGCACTTGCACTCAGCTGGTCTTGGCAGAAAGAGAAAGATCACTGCTCAATACACAGTTTTTAAACTTAACTCAGCTCACAGAGAAACCAAAAAATAAACTAGACTTTATATCAATGTCCATTCATTAAAAAAAAAAACCAACGACAAAACTTACGATTTTTCTTTTCCCCTCTGCCCGATACCTCCCGCGCATGCGCTACCATCACCAATTCTTCTGTCTCGTTTATTACATATATGTCATTCTGTTTATTTTTTTTTTTTTATTCATTGGTTGTTATCTTGTTCTGTTCTTAGCCCTGAAGAAGGCTAGAAATTCTGGCCGAAACGTTGGCACGATTAAATAAGTTACTTCGACTTATTTGTGTTTTATTTTGACCGCACCCCCCAACCATCTTCTCCTCGTATAATAAAAATATACTTTCTTATTTTGAGTCAGTGCACTTATACAATTATGATTGTTACAAATACTGATTAAATTGTCAACATTGTTATTCCTAAGAGACTAAGTGTCTCAGAGTAAAAATCTATTTTTTATTCATAGGTGTTAAAATAATAAATTGATTATCGAATCAGTTTTATAAATATTTAAATTTATTATTATTTTAAGTTTTACGGAAATAACAAATATGAAAAGTTGTTGATATTTATCAGAACTGAGATCTCTCTCGTTGCATACTAACAGAATGCAAATTGAGCAATATCTGATGCAGAATTTATGGAAATTCAAGGTCTGCTCAAGGTAACTAATGCAATACCTTTAACATTAAAATTAACTTTGTCAAGTTTGTTTATAAAACGCATGAAACATTGAATCCATCTAAACATCCATATATAAACATAGGAATCCATGCATTCACAGGTTCTTTATAAAGAATCTTAAGGCTGCCAAAGACCCCAAAGTAAGTTATATTTTATATTACTCAACTGAAAACTATTTTTACTAACAGTTAGTACTCAAAATTTATAGCTCTGCCGACCATGATAAGGAAGAATAATAAATAGTGACTGTTTCATGAAGAAAAATTATTTATTAAGTTTATTAATGTTAAATAATATTTTTTTATAGTAAAGAAAAAATACGCTGCCCCAGACCAAGAGTATAACATCTCAAAAAATGTTATTTTGTGATATTCATGTAGTCTTAGCATTAAAGATAAGATCGATTCAATTCAAAAATGTAATATTTCGATTTTTTTTTTACATAGATTTTATGATATATGTTTAACTATTATTCTGCCTTTTACTATATAGATCTTACCTTGCATATTCAACATGTACGCACCCCGAACATTATTTTATTAAACATAAAATTTTCACACGTAGCTACATAGGAGGGAGATAAACACTTCAAAAAGGAATGCTCCCCAACCGCATATTATATTATTCTTATATTACTTAAATATTAAAATACATATTAGTAATACATGTTTTTATTATTGTTTTTTTCAGTATTTTCATTTTTTGTCATATTTTTTACTTTTTTTAAAAATAAAATTATTCATTTTCTTATCTTTTTCCACTAATCTATACATCTAAATGTAATTCTCTCTTAGTATAATAAATATTTAAAATTTTAAATATATATAAAAATCCTATATGGCCATGACTAATTCTATTCAATTAAACTCTAAAAATTTTACAGTTATAAATACATTTAAAAAAATACATTTAAACAAAAATAATAAATATAAACGTGATAGTTATAAACTTTTAAAAGGCAGTAAACATAAAAATAATAAATAATAAAAGTAATAAATATAAAATTGTGTGATATGTTCCTCCCATATCTAGTCTTTACAGTTCAAATCCACGATGCTACTTTATTACGCCACAAATAAACTCATCCACAAAGACCTCAATATTTCTAATTCAAAGCAATGCTTGAAGTACCATTAGATTGTTGATTTCCAAAAGTATTATGAGTTCCAAAAATATTTTATTCATAAAGCATTTCCACCTAACTGCTTTGGCCTGCTATACTCACAGCGTACTAAGACTCGTTGGACAATTGCTTATATTATATTCTTATATTACATAGGCATAGACATTGGCATACATAAAATACTTAATAGTAATACATGATTTTTTTCTAATTATTTAGTTCTTTAAACCTTTTTCTTTTTCTTTATATAAAATTATCCTTTTTTTTTATTATATTATTTACCAAAATATCTACAGTTAATTCCCTTTCATTAAAATCAGTAGTAAAAATTCTCAATATATACACATAAAATCTAAAAAATACTTGTCATAAATGCATAAAAAAACAAAATACATTTAAATAAAATTAATAAATATAAACGTGATAGTTATAAACATTTAAAAGGCAATAAACATAAAAATAATAAATAAGAAAAAGTAATAAATATAAAACTGGAAAAAGTAATTAAAAATTAAAATCTGTACCATTAAAGGGTGTAGTACTTCGTAAGGCAGCACTTTTACTAGACCAACGGTTGTGATGGAGGTGATTTGGTCAGAATCACTCTCGACCACCTGATTTGTATGAGTCTGCGTGGACCCCACAGGATTGACTTACGACTATAGTGTAACAGAAAATAATTATCTGAAATATTAATCCTCAAGGTTGAACATTTGACATTTGATAAGAATGGTATTGTTTACGTTTCATTAATAAAGTAGTTTCATCACATAATAATTTACTTATAATCCAAATAATTCATAATAATAAAAATCGATAGATGTAGAATATCTCCTAAACAAAGCATTAATTAGTACTCATTCATAAGGGTTTTTTTTTCTTGTCTTGAGATCCTTAATTTATATTTCAGTTGGGACACTTAACTCTAACCAACCTTTATAAAGTAACGTTTTAAAAGGCTGGAGAAATTTATGATTTCTGAACTTCTTGGTGCTTCGAAAGGATCATTTAGAAGTATCTTATAAGACAAACAAAGAAGTAATCCTGTGGAACACCTGTGTTTTTATTGTGTGAATTTCAGTCCTCTTCTTTGACTATAAAAGACAGGTACATGAATTTGTGTTCCGTCTCTGGTCAATTAGTTAGTGTCAAGTGTTGAAGTTTATGCTCGACCGGTCTGAGGTTCCTTCCTCTTTGGAGGTTATGTCGTGACCTCTCTGGAATAATGCTTGGCGTTATAATCATCTCTTCGCTTTTGAGCAAGTTTCGAAGTGTCCAGGGCTACCCAGGAGAGTAATCGATTATGGCAACAGTTTTTTTTTTTAATAAATATAATTTACTAATTTATTATATATATAAATAATTAAAAAAATTTATAAGTTATAAGAAGAAAAAAATACGTCGTTAACAATTATTTATTGCAGATGTTTCGCCCACTTTGTAGAGCTTCATCGTGGTTAAAAAGGTACAAAACAACTAATGTTATTTTTACATAGTATGATAATAAGATACAAAAAAGGTAAAAAACATAATTTTAAGGTAATATATAATTTATAAAATAATTAAAAATGGTAAATTTACATCATTTTAAACCCTACCTTAATTTAACTTTTCCCTATGTCAAAATATTTTTAGCCCTGATGTTGTTTTTGTAGCTTTATAGCCCTGACGAAAGATACAGAGATGATAATATACAAAGAAGGGTGAAATGTCGGGAATAAATAATTGTTAACTATTTTTTTTATTCTTTTGACCACATCCCTGACCATCTACTTCATAACTTTAATACTTTATTAGTTTATACCTTATATAATTAAAGCGTAGTGTTCCCTTATTTACTAATGTTTTATAGGTTATTGACTAAGATATGATTTGATAAAGGTATAATTTTTTATTTATTTATTGATATTTACAACTGTATAAAAAATACAAGTAAATTTGATCATAATGACATAATGATATGATGCAGCATGTAGAGAAACTACCCAGTAGTAGAACTCTAAAAACAGTTTACAATATAAGGTCACGAGGCCATCTTCTTTTCAGGCGCCTCGGAGGATTGCCA
>NW_027105695.1:1046776-1055715 GCF_000696795.3 Halyomorpha halys | reverse complement strand
GTAGAACTCTAAAAACAGTTTACAATATAAGGTCACGAGGCCATCTTCTTTTCAGGCGCCTCGGAGGATTGCCAGGAATGGAAGAGGAAGCAAGGTTAGAAACTAGTGGGTTTGGGTGGTTAGGGAGTTTATTATGGAAGGAATAATATCGGGTTCAGGATAAAGGTATAATAGTTTGATAACAATTTTAGCTGTTATATTATAAATAAGGTAGGAAATTTATGAGTCAGAATGCTTTTTAAAAATAATTTATAATGATTAGAATGTAACTGATATTGGTTATCCCAGAATGCCTGAAACGTAGGAGTTACTAGAAAATAAAAAGTGTGAGAATATATGGATATTTTTTTATCATAATTGATAATTTCTACTTCCCTTAACGCAGAAAGGAAAAATAATTGTTAGATAGATCTTATTCCCACAAAAATGGGATACATTGGTTTGTTTCTTGTTGGTATGGTTTTGATAATGAAGCTCAAGATAAAGTTTATATCATTGCAATTGCATCAAATGCAGGATTGCCTTTTTTGTGTTATAATCTCCTCTTGTGAGATTGTGACTGTGGAGATTTTGTGAATGTCGTACATCGACCAACCTACTCGCTATAATTGTCTGTTTGAGAAGTCAGATAAGTTAGGCTACCACGGAGAGCGGGAGTCGAGGGTTTCATGCAGTTTTTCAATTTCAGGCGCTTTTTAAATATACGACATGTTAAATATCTTATATATGAAATAAATAAATGGAGTGCGGTAGCCACAGGCAATTGTTTTCTGTTACACTGTAGCCGTGAGTCAACTCTTGTGGGTTCTAGAGCCCTCCTGGGGAACACCCAGCCTCTTTAAATTGGGTGGGTGAATTTAAAAATCTGGCGGTTGAGAGCGATTCTGACCAAATCACCTCCTTGCACAACTGTTGGTCTAGTGACAGTACTCCCTTCCAAAGTACTGCACCTCTGCGCCCCTCATAGGTTGTAGTGGTACAGATTTTAATTTTTTTTATCCACGGGCGCTTGTACTATACACTGGAACACAGTAAAAAGGTACTCAATATATGTTTCCAGTTTATATTTTTCTTAATAAGTTTCTTTTTTTTTTTTCATACTGACAATTAACTAAATACCATATAGATGTTAAGGTTAAGCGATTAGGTTAACTGATATTATCTCTGGAAGGTTGACAGTCAATTTAATATTTAGCAAGTATCGCCAACCATAAATAAGATTTTATTCAGCCATATAATACGCTGAACAAACACGTGAACTCAACCGAGACGACTATAGCTCGCCGTCCAATGGGATCATTATAAGGGCAGTTGAACCTAAATGTCAGTTTCCCAGAGCCGGCTGTCAGTTACTTCTTCGATACCCGATACTCTCTTCTTCGGCGAGTCCGGAGATCGCCCGGAACCGAGATGAGGGATATCCCCCCTGACGTCCTTCATGTGTAATTAATACCTGCCCATTATGAAAATCATCTCCGGATCTCTTGAAAGGATCACGTACGAGCCGACTCGAAGAGATTGAAAACAGGTTTCGCCTTCGTTTTGTTCTCGAAGGGGTTTCCTTTTCATTTTTGGACGGGGCGTGAAGGAAATAAAGTAGAGATGGGTGGGAGCGGGGTTTTAGAGTGTATTAGTGAGACATCAATCACTCAATAATTACAGATCTTCTAGAGCTCTTTTATTGCCCTTGAGATATTACCGCTCACGATCCTGTACCCCTCACAATAGAATGGGTCCTTAATAAAACTAGCGAAATTTGGATCCAAGTCGTTCATCAAGGAGTAGTTCTAATCCAAAGAGCCACGGAACAAATTGATTAAGATAGTTATCAAAGAGCCAATAGATCTCGTTGTATTCGTTCCCTTTAATTGCCACCAACCTCACGTAGCTACAGTTCAGTCGTAATGGACATAAAGTTTTTTGAAAACCAAAGTAAACTTTTTTTTCATTTTTTTAGGCATGTGGTGAAAGTGGAGTTCCCAAAATACACCTTGTGTTCGTTAAAAAGACCTGGATAATTGAGGAAATTCCCGAGGGATGGAGGGAGTTTACTTTACTAGGATCGACGACGGATTATAATAACTATCGAGGAATCTCGCTCCAATCCTTCTTGTATGTTATATAATATTTAGATTAATCTTAATTTTTTTTTATTTGTTTATTTATTGATATTTACAACTGTACAAAAAAATACAACAAGCAAATTTGATCATAATGACATAATGATAATGATATGATACAGCATGTAGAGAAATAATCCAGTAGTAGAACTCTAAAAACAGTTCACAATATAAGGTCACGAGGCCATCTTCTATTCAGGCGCCTCGGAGGATTGCCAGGAATGGAAGAGGAAGCAAGGTTAGAAACTAGTGGGTTTGGGTGGTTAGGGAGTTTATAATGGAAGGAATGATGTCTGGTTCGGGCTAGATCGGTTATATAAGGAACATTTAGGTCTTTATTGATGGTTTTATTAGTAACAAAATAAGGAGCATTAAGGATTTTACGAAGGATTTTGGATTGTAAGGATTGAATACGAGAGGAATCCGAAGGTTTAGTGGAGCCCCAAAGCTCAACTCCGTATGTCCAGATTGGCCTTATTACAGTCATGTAGATCAGTCTTTTGTAATAGATTGGAAGTTTAGACCGTTTGTCTAGTAAGTGATCTAATAGTCAGAATCTGCGTGCAGTTTCCTGTCTTTTCAGTCTTGTGTGAGGATTCCAGCTTTTACTATTACTTTACAACAAAACACTACACTATGACCTTCATATCGCTCATACCAAACAAATTCTCAAAATTCCATATTAAATTACGGCCAAAAAATACAGAAACAGTTGCAACAATATATTGTGAAACAACTGAACTATTGTAAATCTATCATATTAAAATCGTACCCAGCTTACTTCGCAGCGAGGTTATGGAGATGACGTCGATAAAAGGAATCATATTCCAAGTTAGTTTATGACTAGCGCTAAGAGCAAAGGTTAAGGTCGTTCATTGATCGAACCGTTCTAAACTCTCCTAGCAATAAGCAATAATCGATTCACTACCGAGCCTAATACCGCCTTCGATTTATTTAATCGATTCCATAACTTTATTATTATTTATTATTGTAGGTTCAATTATTGAATCTATTGCTCCCGTTTTATGATCTCCATATTGTCCAGTTGAATACCGTTACAAGATCTTTCTTAAATCAAATAGCGGGTCATTTTTAGTAATCATTTTCAACGTGTAAAATGAGGCATTTGGTCGTAAATATAGTTTATGACAGTAAATAACTCATTTCTTACAGCCCATTTCACAGGATTTTAAAACAATATCTGGGACATTTATTGTTTTACTTTCACTCCTCTAGAAAAGACGGAAAAAAAATTGTTTTTGATCAGACTGTACCTACCAATCAAAAATAAATTACCCCTATTCAACAGGAATTTTTTCGCTCAAGGGGGAAATGAACATAAGATCCTATTTGAAAACAATTTAAAAGAAACTAGAAGAAACAGTTTAATCAAGTCCAATAAATTCCAGAGAATCTTCGGATTTATATCCAAGGAGCAGGTCAAGGGTTAAATATCAAACCTCAGAATTAAACATAAGAAAAAAAATTAGGACCTTAAAAGATATAGAAATAAAAGAGAATTTTTTTTTTTAATAATTTATTTATTGATATTTACAACTGTATAAATATATACACATCAAGTAAATTTCCTGTAGATGGTATTATGACATGATAAAAACATGTGGAGAATCTACCCATTAACAGAACTCCAAAAACATTTCTGAAGGAGAAGATCTCGAGGTCATCTTCTATTCAGCCGCGTAGGAGGATTATTAGGTAGTGAATGAGAAGGTTAGAAACGAGTTGATTTAGGTGGTTGGGATGTTGGCTCTGGCCAAATCGGCAGCATAGGGTACATTAAGGTCCTGATAGATGATTTGATTTGTGACAAAGTAAAGAGCATTAAGGATTTTACGAAGGATTTTGAACTGTAAGGATTGGATTCGAGAGGAATTAGATGGTTTAGTGGAGCCCCATAGCTCAACTCCCTCTGTCCAGATAGGCCTTATAATAGTCATGTAGATCAGTCTTTTGTAATGGATTGGAAGTTTAGACCGTTTGTCTAGTAAATGTTGTAATAGTCGGAATCGACAGTTTCCTATCTTTTCAGTCTTTTATGAGGATTCCATGTCAGTCGTTTGTCCAAATTTAGATAAGAGAATTAGATCTATTTTAAATATATACTAGATGTAATTTGTCAATTAAGAAATTTTATATCCCACCTCATATTGTAGCGACGTCCTATATCTGTATACACAATATAGGTAATTTGTATGTATGTGTATAAAAAAAAGTTATCTTTGAAAAAAAAAAATTAAAATTAAATATTATGTAATATATTTATAATAAAATGTAAATAATTGATTCATTTATAGTTTATAGAATCTAATGATTCTATAAATATATAATATCTAATATTTCTATCTATAATATATCTTATAGTGACGTTCAGAGACCACAGGATCAGTTCGGTATTCCAGTTTAAGTACCTGGGAAGCCTGTTTACACATGACAACAAATTAGAGAGCAAAATTTAGGCCAGGATAGCAGTAAAAGTAGTCATTTAAAAGACCACCGTAAGGCCAATAGCTATCTATAGGGGAGAAACATGGGCCTTGACAACAAAAGCGAAATAGATGCTCAACTCCTGGGAGAGAAAGGTATTGAGAATAATATGGGGAGGAGTCTCAGAGAATGGTATTAGGAAAAGAAGGAATGAGGAGATAATTGAACTATTTGAAGCCAAGATCATGGTTTCAGTGAAAAGAGCAAGAGAAAGATGATTAGGACACGATGAGAGGATATCCGATTAAAGGATAACCAAAAGGATAGTTTATGGCAAACCAGATGAAAAAAGGAAAAGAGAACGTCTCGGATCAGATTGCTGGACGAAGTGAGGGAGGATTTGAAGCTGTGGTATGTAGTGCCACAATAATAATTAATAATAATATCTTTTTATTATTAACACAATCACACTTTATCCAATTTTACTCTAAGCATTTATTTATCCAACGTTTCGGCCCTTAGGCTATTCTCATCTTAAATATTGATGTCACATATTCTTTAAAATGTTTGTTGCAGGCTAATTTCCCATGTCATATAAAACTTTTTATAATTTAAACTTAATATTATCTAAACCTTCGAATTCCTCTAGTATCCAATCCTTACAATCCAAAATCCTTCGTAAAATCCTCAATGCTCCTTATTTTGTTGATAATAAACTCTCCTTTTTGTTAATAATAAAACCGTCCATAAAGACCTAAATGTTCCTTATATAACCGATCTAGCCCGAAGCCGATATTATTCCTTCCTTAATAAACTCCCTAACCCCCCAAACCCACTAGTTTCTAACCTTCCTTCCTCTTCTATTCCTGGCAAACCTCCGAGCCGCCTGAAAAGAAGATTGCCTCGTGACCTTATATTGTAAAATGTTTTTAGAGTTCAACTACTGGGTAGTTTCTCTACATACTGTATCATATCATTATGATCTTACTTCAAATTTGCTTACTGCATTTTTTATACTGTTGTAAATATCTATAAATAAATTAATAAATAAAAATATATTATCTGTTGTGAATCGTGTTAGAAAGATTAAATAGAGATAATAATTTGTGTGAAAAAGTTTTAAGTTTAAATTATAAAGTTGTATATGGCATGGGCAATTAGCCTCCTAGAAATATTTTAAAGAATATATGACATAAAATTTTAAGGTTGTCTACAATGGGCCGAAACGTTGGAGAGTTTTTGAAATAAATGTTGAGAGTAAAATTGGATCAATTGTGTTTGTTAATAATAAAATAAACCACTCTCAAACAATCAAAATAATCAATCATTAATAATATCTTTATTTTTTTTTAATATATTCTAATATTAAATATTTAATAATAAACATTATCAGAGAGAAGAGATTCATAGTCAAAAAAAATTACGAGGATCCGTGAGTAATATCGGTCGTAAACATCGATTTATTAAATATCGATAGTTATAAGCTAGAAGAAGCAAACCTGGAGAGAACTGCTTCTGGGAAATGTGTTCTATTATAACCTAAACTTTAACTAAAGCTGGAAAGAAGTAACTGTGAAGGAAAAGAAATTTCCTCTCTTGAAAGGTAATTAATATTATAATCGAATATAATATTAAAATAATAACCCTTTTTTTCTTTTTATACTAGTATTGTTATTAAGTTTTGGTTAGCGATACCTGGTTAGAGGTAAAACATGGTAACTAACAAGATGGCTGCCTTACGCAATCTGTTTCTTAATAATAAGAAAATCAAATCCAATATTTTCAATGTATATTAAGGTTATACACAATAATTCAGTAATATTCACAATAGTCAATAATTATCCGTCTTACTAGCAAAGTTAACCTTTAAATCTTGTGGTAAACTTTACCGGCCAATGGTAGCCGATTAAACTGAGATTTAGAGCAAATCTACGTTTAAATAGGTAACCATACAAGGAACCTTCTATAGTTCAAGTTCTGTTATCTAGCGAAGGTGTATTGTATTATTCCGTTTCTTTCCTGATTTAATAAAATTTATTTGATGGAAATATATGATTTGACGGACGTATATTCAACTTAATAGGTATGGCAGTGTAACTATGGTTAAAGTTTGGATAATTTGACGCAGATAATCTTTTTCATTTTTTTTCATATTACTCAGTGATCAGGATAGGATTTTTATGTTTTCACATATTTTTACCTGACCATGATATCCTCGATTCCTTACTAACTAAAGATGTTTCAAGACATTTCTGGCCAAAAGAAGCCATTTTTATTTTACATATTTTTAAATATTTGGCCTTTTTTACATATTTTGTTGTAAATCACATATTTTCTGAAATATTCGTTATTTTTTACGTATTTTTAGATGTTTTGTCCAGAACAACGCATTTCCTTAAATTATTTGTTCAATTGTAAATACATTTTTCGCAGCAACTACGTAAAATACAAGAAACTTAAAGGTGAAATTTATCATTTACCATAAATAGTGCGTAAAAATTCTATATCTTCATCTTTGAACACAAATTAAAAGAAGTGGCAATAATAAATTTTCACACAGAATTGCATTGAGAATTTCTCAGAAAGAGCAAGAGTCTTATTCGTGTGCTATTTTCCTATAATTTTTTTGTTTACTTCTCAATCCATTTCTCTGTTTCCCCCTTTCCTTTCTATGGTCCTTTCTCATGTTAGTCTTGTTTCACTCCCCTAGTTTAATTACAATTACTAATTAATGTATTGTTATTGAACAGCTATGTTTTCTCTTAGTACATTTTTTTTGTACAGATTTTAACATAATTTAATTAAAATATTATTCATATAATATATAATAAATCATTATTTATGTAACTTTTTTTAAGTTATAAAATTACTAATTAATTAGTAATTTATATTGTTTAATAATACATAATTTATAAATATGGTACATATTATTTACATATTTTTTTAAATATTTGACAATTTATTAGCACATATTTATGTATATATTTTGGATTTTTTAGCACATAAAAATCCTATCCCTAGTGATCACTAATAACATTTTGATATAATAGAGAGACTTATATTAAAGTATTTGTTTTGAATTTTTCATATACAATTTATTTTTTTCTACAAAACGTGTGCGTCTTTAGAATATAATATGATGTAATATAATACACTAACATGACTAATACAGATGTCACTCGATAGTGAGCCGTTTATTATCCAAGTTCCCGGTGTCTTGTTGCTGCTTGGGTGTATTGTGTCACGGTGCTGAAGTTGATCTCCCAGGATACGACGAGGACATCTTCATACTTGACTCTGCGTTAGATAAGAATATATTACAGAATATTGCGTTTATAACAACAAATCTTATATTTGTTAGATTATTATAATTATGAATATTTGCTTAACTAACTAAGGGTAATTGATTGAATGAACCTAGGTATCAACCTAGGTAGCCAGCCGCCAGGGGTTGGCAAAAAAGACCACTTGGCCCACTGCCAAATACCAGTACCAGTACCCAGAATAATTGTTCCCGCTATGCTCTGAAACTGGTTCTTCACAACACCCAGCCCCTCCAAAAATTACATGTTAGGTTACTCTACTTTTTTAGTTGCTCTTTAAACAAAAATCGACTTTCGCCAAATTCCTCTTTATACCAATTTTTTATTACTTTAATGAAAACTATATTTAATTATTAGTCAAATTTGATGAGTCTGCCAAGTATAGTTTGGGGAATAAATAATGGCGGCTGTTTCAAAATATTTTTTTTAATTAAGAGCTCTATATCTTTAAAAGTAACAAAAAAAATAAAAAACCTTTTAGAGAACCTCATTTAAAGTTGAGAAAAATTTCTAAAAAATGAGCCCTAATAGAGCTATTTACATTTAATAGTTTTCGAGATATAGCTTTTTTAAATTGCAACATTTCATAAAAAATGTGTTAGTGAATCTATTTTGAGAAAACTATATTTCAAAAACCATTAGGAAGATGGCCTCGAGAACTTCTACTGTATAAATATTATTATTAGTAGTAGTATCCATGATATTTCCTAAAATAAATCGATTTATTTATGAGTTTTTTCGGACAAAATTCATATTCATAACCGAATGATATTCCAAAAAAAATTTCCGAACAACTAGAAATTAACTTTTTATGGATTTATTATGGAAAATATTATAAAAACTATTATATCCTACGAAGATAAACGTCATAAACTACTTTATAGTACATTTGACTAGCTTTTAGTGCTTGTAGATTCAATCCCTCATTGAAAAATAATTCTAAAACATCGTCCCTGGACTTTCCTTTGACGTTGATGATTAAAGCCACTTATAAGTATTTATAATATAATTTATTTTACCTAGTTTGGTTATGTTCGTTTAAATTATTTTT
>NW_027105695.1:1040956-1041703 GCF_000696795.3 Halyomorpha halys | reverse complement strand
AAAGTGTACAATTATCACTATTACTCATTGCCCAAGTTAGTGACAGATTGTAATATTATTAATAAATATAGTAATTTTTTAAAAATTTTATTATCAAAATTAGCTAGTAAAAAAATGTTTTACCCAAAATTCCTTAATATCTGTTTATCGTACAGTCTCTTTAACGATTGCTGATAGACAGGTTAATTCTGCTCTTGGTGATAATGGACTGTATTCGTTTACGGATTATTCCAAAAAGTGTTAACATTTTCAGAGGGTTGATCATCATTTCAAAAAAAAATTTTTAAGAAGAAAGTTGATAATTTACGTAAGATTCACCTTTTTATTAAGAAGCTCTAAGCGTTTAAAGGTCCCCCCCTAATTGACCTTAAAATCTTTCGAAATTCTGATCATATCAGTTATTGGCATGGATATCAGAAAGTTGTTATTCCAAAGAGGTTATATATATTTTCGTTATCCTCAATAATATTTCTAAAAGAGAAACCGCAAAGCAATGTGCCCTGATAACAGGCCCACATCACACTGTACACCTGTAAATAACCTCTTTATCTCCCGGTTAACGGTTATAAGAGAAAAGTGCGCTCACTGATCACAGGCATTGTGTAGCCAAATCGTTAACATGATGATAGCATATCTCTCGCTTTGAGGGGCAATATTGATCTGTACTCAAGACTACATTTGTGCTAGTTTAAAGCTATTTATGTACTAGAGATTAATTTATATTGTTTAATAATACATAATTTATAA
>NW_027105695.1:1029103-1039175 GCF_000696795.3 Halyomorpha halys | reverse complement strand
CATACGAAGTTTCGCAACTTTATTCTTTACATAGTCATGCCCTATGATGAGAAAAAGTTTTTTTTAGAACATACACTCTCTTCAAATAATTGTCACAAAACTACAAGTACATGTAGTGGCACCTCTATAACAAACAACCCGAACAAACCTAACTAAACAACTCTCACTACACATTTTAGACAAACAGGACATAAAGTTAAATTTGATTCACCAAAAATCATACATTGAGAAAAAAAAAGCTTCAAGCGAAATTCAAAAGAAATTATCAAAATAGAAAAATATAAGAATAAAGCCATTAATAAACCATCAGGTGTACAAAATTTAAGTTCATGTTATTCTAACCTAATAAATACTTAAAGACACAAATAACAATATAAAATAGAAACAGACAAAATATCAACAACAGCTTGACTACCTACTGGGGAAAATAAACCAAAATAAAAAAACCGGTACATGTGGGAAATCTAAACACACTTCCAAAATTTCAAAACCGTTTCATTCCTTCCCCAAATCTGAACACCGCAGATTCATAATAGGGGTATTCATGATCTATGTTAAAGCGTGTTAAATGGAAAAACTCGTGTTAAATCGAAAAAAATTGCCTTCTTTTACTGTGGTAAAACGAAATAACATTTAACATGGCTGAGAGTCTGTTACTAGGTCTGTTAAATCGAGAATGACGTCACACAATAGACCAGTTGAGATCGCCGCCATATTAGTTGTTGTGACTTTCAATACAGTTGTCAATTAGCTCATCTTCATTCTCTTCTTCACAAGTTTGAAGATCAATAAGACACTCATAAGCTAAACTTTCACACAAATTCCACTTTTCACTCACTCTAGGCATGTTTTAATTAATTACTTAAATCAAAACTGAAGTAAACAAAAACATGAAGGTCTGGAAGGAAGGTTATAAACATAAAGGCTTATACAACAAGTTGCTGAGAAAATCCGCTAGGGACTCTTATGCATTTAACGTTTAACATGACTTCAAATAGGGCTGCTCACAATCCTATAGTTATAACATTTAACATGGTAAAACATATAACATTTAACACAACATCATGAATACCCCTAATGTATAACACACTGCGGTAAGAACATTTAAAATCCCCATAGCCAATATGTATTAACATTATTTTTGTTATACGAATAATTATAAAACACTTATTTATATAAAAAAATAAAACACAATTAATGAAAAAATATAAATAGTATATTTCTAAATTTAACAGTTCTAAAGTTTCAGTAAATTCTGAAAAATGTTTGTTTTTCTCACAGAAATTCTTAAGTAATATTTAACATAAGAAGCATGCTCTATCTCGTTCCGGTATAGATAGAGAACTAAAGAACAAGTTGTAAATTTTTTAAGAAAAAAATTAGGGCATCATTCTTGGCACTAATTGGGTTAGCTTGTGCATGTTAACAAGATCTTTAACACAGATCAAGTTAGTAGCGGATTCTTGAAATATTTCCTTAGCATTTTATATAACTTAATTATAGCTATATATTATAATATTATGATATTATACAGAAAAATATACACATAGCCAGAGGTATCCGTTTAGCTAACGGTTTGGGAACAGCTACACCTCAAGAGCATTCGAGGCCTATGGCACACTTAGCAAACACATTCTCTTTTAGTAAAAATATTTACAATACGCGCCCTCAATTTGAGTTAACTAATATCAAACACAATTATGATAAGAAATCAGATATTAAATCTTTCTTTCACTAATTTTTTAGATTTAGTTGGCCATAATTACATTTAAATATAAGAAGATGGTCAGGGTTGAGGTCAAAGAAATAACAAATAGTTTAAAACTATTTTAATGTCCGACTTTGCAGGGCTAAAAAGATACAAAAAAAAACTGAGAATATTACAACAATAACATACAATAAGGAAATTTAAACTAGGATAAATATTACGTAAGAATAAAGTGATAAGAAATGACATATAAATAAAATGAAAGGAAGACATAAAATAGTATCAGTATAAAATAAACTTGAATAAAAAATGATAAGAATAAAAAATAAGTAGCAATGGCAAGAGTAAAATTTTTAAAAAATACGTAAAATAAGCAATTAAAAAAGTATAAGAGACGTACATAAAACAAAAACAATACGGGGAAAAAAAAAAATAAGAAGAAAGTAAAGATTAAATAAACGTCTTGAAAGAATAAATATAAATAAAAATAATAATAATGATATTAAATGATAATAAATGAGCTAAAGTTTATTTTAGACTGATACTATTTTATGTCTTCCTTCCTTTTATTTATATGTAATTTCTTATCACTTTATTTTTACATAATATTTATCCTGGCTTAAATTACCCTATTTTATCTTATTGTTGTAATATTCTAAGTTTTTTTTTTCTTTTTAGCCCTGATGAAGCCCTGCAAAGTGGGGCGAAACGTCGGACATTAAAATAGTTTTTCAGTTGCAGGTCTACCTTCTACGCCACAACCCCTGATGAAGACCTGAAACTCAGGTCGAAACGTCGGCATAAAATAAATAAATATGGTTTTGTTTATTTATGTTGTTCTTTGCTGACCGCACCCCCCGACAAACTTCTCCAATCATTAAAATAGTTTTAAACTATATGTTCTTTTTTTGACCGGAACCCTGACCATCTTCTTATATTTAAACTTTTACGGTCAACTATATATACATATATATAATTACTTTTAATTGTGTCATCAAACTTTCGTTATGTTGAACCTTTAATAATAGTTCAAGACACCAATGCAGTTATTTGATCCCAATTTCTGATTATTTTAATGAAAACTAGGTATAATTACTTGACAAAATTGATGAGTTTGCCAAGTATAGGTAGAGGGAATAAAAAATGGCGGCTGTTCCCAAACTAAAAAAAAAAATTATTTTCATTTGCCGAAGCTCTTTATCTTTGAAACTACCAAGAACACTAGAAAACCTAATAGAACATAATTTGAATTAGAGTAAATTTAACAATATATATTTATTTATTTTGGAAGAAGATAGTTGACCGTATGAAGTAGATTGTAGGATGATAGTCCAAGAGGTGGTCAATAAAGCTATCAAAATAGTAAATGAAAACTATTTATTGTTAACCAACGTTTCGTCCCACTTTGCAGGACTTCGTTAGGGCTGTAAGAATGAAGTTCTGCTACTATTACCTAAGCTAAATATTAGATTATATTTTTGTGAAGATCAAGTATCTGCTCTAGTATAATGCAAGATACAAATTGTAAGTTTATTTGATGTTATATTTATTCCGAAAGACAACTTAAAGTAATAAAAGCCTTAATGATTAGGCCATTCAGCTAGAAAACAATATATATAATTATGTACGATACAAAAGCTTCGTATTCATATTGTTTAACACCTAACCTTAAATAAGAACACTGCCAAAAAACTTGTTAGAAACTGAGCTTCAACAATATATATAATCTTTTCATCGTAAAGAAATCGAAATTCTGATTCTATTACATTTCTATAACATTACTATAATATTTCTAAACTCTGCAAAACGGATTTCCAGGTTTGTTATAAAAAAAATTGCGAACTTTAAAGCAGGATTATAGGCAAAGCTATACTTTATGATTTTATTAAACCATATTCCATAATTGTTTTTTTGAAAAAAATAATGAAAACTCTTTTAAAAGCAAAATACGTAATATGAAGATGTTCAGAGTTGCGTTAAAAAAAATATATTAACACACACAATGTTGATCCAAATATACTCTCAACATTTATTTTCAGAAATTCTCCATTTTCAAGGAAAGAACCTTAAATATTGATATAAATATAGTAAGTAGAAAAATAAGAGACAATTATTTATGTGAAAAGTTTTAGATTTAAAATATAAATCATATATAACGACAAGGACAATTATCCTGCAGACAGTCTTTTAAAGAACATGACATCAATATTTAAGGTTCTTTCCTTGAAAATGGCCGGAGAACGTTGGAGAATTTCTGAAAATAAATGTTGAGAGTATATTTGGATCAAAATTGTGTGTGTAAATAATAAAATAAACAACTCACAAACAATCATTATAATAAATCATTAATCTAAAAAAAAAAATTGATATATAAGAAGATGGTCAGGGTTGCGGTCAAAAGTGAAACAAATTTGAATGAATTTGTAAGTTTATGAATCAAAAATGAAATTTCATTGTATCTTATCTTTGTATTTTTATTCCTATCATTGTATCTTATCATAGTATCATTTTGTATCTTTTTAGCCCTGATGAAGCCATGCAAAGTGGGGCGAAACGTCGGAAAATAAATAGTTGTAAACTTTTTTTGTTTCACTTTTGACCGCAACCCTGACCATCTTCTTATATTAAAAAAAAAATAGTTAACAACTATTTATTTTCCGACGTTTCGCCCCCATATTGAAGAGCACCAACAGGGTTGTTCAAGTTGATAACTTTATAGACTTTGGAAAGTCTCTAAATGTATCAAATTGAATAGCCCTGATAATACTTTACAAGGTGGGGCGAAATGTCGTAAAATAAATGGTTGTTAACTATTTTACTTCTTTTTTATCACAACCCTGACCATCTTCCTCATAATTTGAAATTATATGGTCAATTATTTGAATATATGAAATACACAATACTTTAAAAAAATATATATGAATTGTTAAATCAGTGTTGTATGTTTATGTCTAAATTACGTCACAGATGATACCATCATGCCGGCTAGCGTTCTCCTTGTGTTGTTACACGGATTTAAAATCTTAGTTTTTAAACTAAAATTAAAAATTAACCCTGAATCTATCTTTATTAATCAAAACATAAATAATGAGAAGATAGTGGAACGTAGATTATGTATATGATAAGAAGGTGGTTGGGGTATGGTCAGTAAATAACACAAATAAGTTGAAAGAAGTTACTTAAAAGAGCCAACTTATCTTTTCTCTTTTTATTTTATTTAATTTTTTTTTTGTATTCATTGGTTACTATCTTGCTCTTTGTTCTAATCCTGATGAAGGCTAGAAATTCAGGCCGAAACGTTGGCATTATTAAATAATTTCTCTCAACTTATGTGTGTTATTTACTGCTCGCTCCCCCAACCATCTTCTCCTCATATAAAACATATATGATTAGGTTTCTGAATTGACCGAAGATAATATTAACATTATTTCAAGTTTTCAATGTTGTCAAATAGCTTGTTATAGTTAGCGATGCATCTAATGCGACTGTACTATTAGCCATTACTGATTCAATCCATTGATTGGTATTCTTCGGAGGAAGCGATGCAGTTTTCGACGCCTTTGCACAGCCGCTCATTAACAAGCGCCACACGCTCGAAGGATCTTGATTTCGGCCTGCGACTCGCTGCGAATTCCCTTATGGGTCACATATCCGGCAGGATGCTGGGGCGTGAGATGTCGCGGATGTGATGTACGGGACATTTAGATTAGGAAGACCTCTTTGTCGAGCCGAAGGGGATTACAATAGAACCAGG
Source organism: Halyomorpha halys (assembly GCF_000696795.3). Taxonomy (NCBI): domain Eukaryota; kingdom Metazoa; phylum Arthropoda; class Insecta; order Hemiptera; family Pentatomidae; genus Halyomorpha; species Halyomorpha halys. Next base: position 1,033,713 of record NW_027105695.1, on the reverse strand, counting down.
ATGAGAACAGGAAGAATGTAGGGCAGGGGCAGGGATAGGATCGCCTTCCTATCTGGGATATCGGGGAGGCTCCACCTTGGATAGGTGAATTATGAATGGAAAGTATTTGATTCAGCATATTTATATCTCACTATAACATAAAAAATGTTTTAGTTACCACTATATTTTATTACATATAACTTAAGTATCAGCGAAAGCCAACCAAAAAAAAAGAATTTAAAATGAAATTTATTTAGTTTGTTGGTTATAGCGTTTTCAGTCAGAATTTCAATACCAGTGACGCGGATAGGAGAGAAGTGCTGGGATCTCTTGGAGCTCTAATTTGCTTTACAGATGAAGTTGGCCAAGTTTAGTACAGCGTTCCCAGGGTTAAATGCAAATATTGTATATAGGTATAAATATGAGTAAGATTTTACTTTTTTAATAATTTATTTATTGTTATTAACAACCGTAAGTGATATTATGACATGATACAAACATTTGGAGAGTCCACCCATTGATAGAACTCCAAAAACAGTTCTAGAGGAGAAGATCTCGAGGCCATCTTCTTTTCAGACGCCTACGAGGATTATTAGGTAATGAAGGAGAAGTCAGGCTAGAAATGAGTTGGTTTGGGTTGTTGGGAAGTTTATCATGGAAGGAACGGTATCTGGTTCTGGCCAAATCGGAAAAATATGGAACATTGAGGTCCTGATGGATGACTTGATTTGTGACAAAGTAAGGAGCATTAAGGATTTTATGAAGGATTTTGGGCTGTAAGTGGATTCTGGAGGAATTTGATGGTTTAGTGGAGCCCCAAAGCTCAACTCCGTATGTCCAGATAGTCATGTAGATCAGTATTTTGTAATGGATTGGCAATTTAGACTGTTTGTCTAGTAAATGTTGCAATATTCGAAATCTACGAGCAGTTTCTTGTCTTTTTAGTCTTGTATGAGGATTCCATGTCAGTCGTTTGTCGAGATGTAGTCCTAAGTAACGGATCTGTTCGACAGGAATAAGTGGGGTCCTGGGACATTGAGGTCCTGATGGATGACTTGGATTGGATTCGGGAGGAATTCTATGGTTTAGTGGAGCCCCAAAGCTCAACTCCGTATGTCCAGATAGGCCTTAAAACAGTCATCAGTCTTTTGTAATATGAGTAATTTTATTTTCACCGCGAATAAGTTAGCTCATATAATGAATCAGCCAATATATAAAAAAAAAGTATGATGAACCATACATTCATATGTTTTCAAGTTAAAAACCTCGTCCGAGAGAGGCGAATACCCTAACGGAATCCTACACGTCTTCGCTAATTGCTGTCGTTTGGAGAAAGGTATTCACGGCTAGAGCACACATCGATTATTAGTTCGATAGCAGCTAATCGACAGAAGGATGGATTAGATTAATTAGCGCAAGAAACGGGCCATGAAAAAGCGGGAAACGGTTCGTTATCAGCTATTGATAAAAAGTGGTTGGGCTCAGCTATAACTGTACTCTGTTTGCTAATTGGTCTATAGCGATTGTAGTCAACTCCACTATGTCTTACCAAACTCTAACTTAAAATCCTAATCCGGTGGAGAAAATGATCTGTCTCTAATGATGAATGGAATATGGTCCGGGTGCGGTCAAAAAAACTCAAATAGTAGAATTATTCTATTTTATTGAGCCTACGTTTCGCCCCACGTTGCAGGGCTTCGTCAGGCTCCGTCTCTTAGTTGTGTGTATTTAAACATTTTCCTTTTCATGAATGTTTCTTCAACGTATTGCGCTCTCCAAAGTGTTGCTAGGACAATTAGCAATTGTCCTTGAAGAAGCACTTAACTCTTTTTGCACAAGAGCCCAGTAGAAAAAATGTCAGTTATTTCGGAGCACCATATCTTTGAAAATACCAACAACATAAGAAAATTTAATTGGACAACATTTAAAGTCGAGTAAATTTTCTAAAATATGAGCCATAGTAAAGCTATTAACAATAGTTAATTCAGTAGTTCCCGATTTAGCTTTAGATTTCACAAAAAATGTTGTATGGGACGTACTGAAAGATTAGCAGTTAGTGAATTTATATTGAAAAATTTATATCTCAAAAACCATTTGGCGTACAGATGTCTATCCGCACTCAAATTAAAGCTAGTTTAATGAGCTATAAAGTAGTTTGTGATGTTTATCTTCGTAGGAGTAATAGTTTACATGCAATTTGCTAAAATATATTGATTTATAGTTTTACGGACAAATTTTCATTTGCGAAATTTATATTCATATGCGAATATCTTAAAAACTACTACTCCTACGAAGATAAGTGTCATAAACTAATTTATAGTAAGTTAAATTTCCTTTATTTTGAGTGTTGGCAGACATATGTGTGTCTAATGGATGTAGAGATATATTTTTCAAAAATCCAACATTTTATAGTAACACCTAGAAATTAACATTTTGTGAGTTTATTTTGTCAAATAACATAAAAACTACTACTCCTTTAAAGATAAACATTATTAACTATTTTGTTTTAAATTTAAGTAGCTTTAATTTGAGCGCTGGCAGACATCAAACTTATTGTCCGAACAACTATAAATCAATTTATTTTTATTATAAATATCATGAAAACTACTATTCCTACGAAGGTAAAGGTCATAAACTTCTTTATAGTCCATTAAACTAGCTTTAATTTGAGTGCTAATAGACTGCGTTCCTGAGATATAGATTTCTCAAAATAAATTAACCAACTACTAATCTTTCAGTAGATTTTTAAGAAATTTTGCTTTTTAAAAAGCTATATTTCGAGAACTATTGCACGTAAATAGCTCTTTTAGGGCTAATATTTTAGAAAATTTACTCTTCTTTAAATAATATACCCTTAGATTTTCTAGTGTTTTGGTAGTTTTTAAGATATAGAGCTCCGAGTGAAAAATTAATGTTTTTTTAAGGTTTTGAAACTACCGCCATTTTTTTATTGCCCCTACTTATACTTGGCAGTCTCATCAATTTTGACTATTAATAGTTTTCATTAAATTAATCAAACATTTGGGTGAAATAACTGCCTTTTTTCTCCTCTTAGGCTCTCGAACTATCTGATCTGGATGGCCCGACTGGGTTAAAGACGGTCCTATAAAAAAGCTAGTATCTATACTACACAACATGTTTAACAATAATGTCTTCCAGAAATGTCAGAATTGTGAATTAAACCGTTAACAGTAAAAAAAAAAAATGGAGAAAAAAAGTGCTGCGTCAGTAAAGCACACTTTCTAAAAGAATGAAATGCCAAAAAGATGAAGAGATCTGCCCTCGATAGAACAACTCCGCTCTAGTGACCTTATATACTTCACTTCTCTAATGTTATCATATATATATTTTTTTTAATCATTTATTTATTGTTATTTACAACTATATAACATATATACATCAAGTAATTGGAGAAGTTTGTCGGGGGGTGTGGTCAGCAAAGAACAACATAAATAAACAAAACCATATATATTTATTTTATGCCGACGTTTCGACCTGAGTTTCAGGTCTTCATCAGGGGTTGTGGCGTAGAAGGTAGGCCTGTAACTGGACTACAGTTGCTAACCTACCTTCTACGCCACATACATCAAGTAAATTTGCTGTAGGTGAGACAGTGACATGATACAAACATGTGGAGAATCTACTCATTGATAGTAGTAACTCCAATAACATTTCTAGAGGAGAAGATCTCGAGGCCATCTTCTTTTCGGACGCCTAGGAGGATTATTAGGTAATGAAGGAGAAGCCAGGTTAGAAACAAGTGGATTTGGGTGGTTGAGAAGTTTAGCATGGTAGGATTGGTATCTGGTTCTGGCCAAATCGCCAACATATGGAACATTCAGGTCCTGATGGATGATTTGATTTGTGACAAAGTAAGGAACATTAATGATTTTACGAAGGATTTTGGACTGTAAGGATTGGATTCGAGAGGAATTAGATGGTTTAGTGGAGCCCCGTAGCTCAATTCCGTATGTCCAGATAGGCCTTATAATAGTCATGTAAATCAGTCTTTTTGTAATGGATTTTATTAAATATTAAATTTCAACCAGATGAGCAATGTAGAAAAACAAAGACTGTATTGCAAAATTTTTTTTTTTATAAACCTTATCTTAAAAAATGTTTTTTATTTACATGAATATATATAAATATACATACCAATACATATAATACGAGTTCCACACTCCTCCTCCTTCTCCTTCTTCAGTAGTTGCCTAAATTTTAAGAAGTTGTTGAATTTTTAATTATGTTGTAGTGGGATAATTGTTTAGAGGATCGTTCATAACTCCATTGCTTTTTATCTAATTTCTACGTTAGTACATGTGAATATAAAGAGCTGAATATTTGTTCTTACAACTTTCACTACCATTATTTAATAACCTTTTAAGGGCAAAATATTGTTTACAAATAAAGAAAAGGTTTTCAACCGTTTTAATGTATATCTTTAGTTCTAATTTGTTTAATTATATCCAGTTCGGGCCCTACAGTACAATTTATAGAGCCCTAAACCACTCTCAAGCTTCGTGTAGATTACTTAAGTAGTTTTGAAGTTATTTCAATTTCTTTACCATATATTTATATTATAGGGGCATTCATGATGTGTTAAATGTTATATGTTTTACCATGTTAAATGT
>NW_027105695.1:1022437-1028713 GCF_000696795.3 Halyomorpha halys | reverse complement strand
TTTTTTTCGATTTAACACGAGTTTTTCCATTTAACACGCTTTAACATAGATCATGAATACCCCTTATATAATGTTAATTATAGCTATATACTAAATAGAAATAATAAGCCATTGATTCAATCATTAATCTAATGTGTTAATTTATATCAAACTTTCAATTAACCTATCTACATCCCTAAATCTAGTAATTGCGAAACATTACCAGGTCCGCTAGTTAAATCTATAAATGACTGATGCACGACAGTTGGTCAATCAATTACAGTCAGAACACTTATTCCCGAACTCCTTTGAGCCGCGGAGTAGAGAGGACAATGGATGAAGCAACAGAGGGAACTCTATGAATTATTTATCTTCTATTGAAAAGGGCGGCTGGAAATTAGCGTTAATATGCTCTTAATTCCGTTCTGGTTCTTTTACCTTTTGGAGCGGGGAGGCCAGAATTCCATGACGCCCACTGGAGGATGCCATCGGAGGCAGAAGAGGACAATGATGGGGCGAAGGTCGCTGTTCTTCAGGACCAAGGATATGACAGTAGTAATGAGATTATTCCGCTTCTAGTATATTACTCCAATTTCTTTAAATCATTCTTTCGATTTCGACAAAACGTCTATACTTGCTACAGTTCGTAACCATGACAAAAGACTCATCTCTGAAAGCCTCTATATCCATTTAGAACCTTCTTCCGTCAATTAAAAAAAAAACGGTAAGCACATCTTATTCGCAAATAGTTAATTTATTAAAAAAGTTAATTTGTTATTCATTTTATTTTTTCTGCCCACTTTGTAACGTATTATTAAAGTAACACTTCTTAAACTTTTTCTTGGGGGGTCTTGATGGTCGAGGGGTAGGGGAGGGAGAGGGGTGCGGTCAACAGAAAAAACATAAATAAAACAAAAAATTATTTATTCGTGCTGACGTTTCGACCTGAATTGCAGGTCTTTATCAGGGCTATAAAACCAAAACAGATAATTACCATCATTCAGAAAAACATAAAATACAAAAGAAATAATAAACTAACAAATTTAGAAACATACATAACTATGAATTAAATATGAATTAGTTGATTAATAACCATGGAATTAGACAGTAGCACATTGATACCAATGAAAGATGAGATATTTAATTTTTTCATTGTTATTATGAAAAATGATATATTGTCATGTTTTTCATTCAACTATTTCATCATTTATTGTTATCAATCTACTACTGTCTAATTCCTTGGTTAGTAATCAACTATTTTTTTTAAGTCATTGTAATGTATATTTCCAAACCCGTTAGTATATTATTTCTTCAAATTTTTATGTTTTTTCTGAATGATGGTAATTATCTGTTTTGTTTTATAGCCTTGATGAAGACCTGAAATTCAGATCGAAACGTCAAATCTTAGACATAATGTTTATCAAGGGATGGTATTTTTTTATAATATTTGCATATGCAATTTTGGATAGTTTTAACAATATGCAACTCTGAATGAATATGTTTTTTAAGTTTAGAAACAGCTACCTTGGACTACCTTTGGACAAACGACTAACCTAGAATCCTCATACAAGACTGAAAAGACAGGAAACTGCACGTCAATTTCGACTATTACAGCACTTACTAGACAAACGGTCCAAACTTCCAATCCATTACAAAAGACTGATTTACATGACTATTATAAGGCCTATCTGGACATACGGAGTTGAGCTTTCGGGCTCCACTAAACCTTCGAATTCCTCTCACATCTAATCCTTACCATCCAAAATCCTTCGTAAAATCCTCTTTGTCACCAATAAAATCATCCACAAAGACCTTAATGTCCATTTGTAACCGATCTAGCCCGAACCAGATATCAATCCTTCCATTACAAACTCCCTAATCACTCAAACCCATTAGTTTCTCAAACCTATCTTGCTTCCTCTTTTATTTCAGACAATCCTCCAAGGCGTCTGAAAAGAATATGGCCTCGAGACCTTATATTGTAAAAATGTTTTTACAGTGCTACCAATGGGTAGTCTCTCTACATGCTTGTACCATACCATTATGATTTCCTCAAATTTACGTGATGTATTTATGTAAAGTTGTAAATATCGATAAATAAATTTTTAAAAAAAATTATTAACAGCCGCTACTTTTTACTACCTCTAACTATACTTGAAAGACTCATTGATTTTTAATAATTATTATATATAGTTTTCATTAAAGAAATTAAATATTGGGGTAAAATAATTGACGTTTTCTTCTCTTTGGCTCTTTGACTACAAGAATAGGATTCCACGACGCCCACTGAGGAAGGCCTCTGAAGAATAAGATAATGATGTAACGAAGGTCACTGTTCTTCAGGACCAAGGATGTGACAGTAGTAATGGCTCCAGGCGATATGAGATCCTCCAGTTCTTATGGAACATAGTTGTCCGCTTCCAGTGTCTTAAGGAACGGGGTTTATGATCTCTTGTCTCGGAATTAATGATAGTAGATCCGTGTGAGAGACGTTTCAGAGCGTTTATATAATTTTTAATAAAAAAAAAGGATTATTCCTAAGATAAGTTTTGTTTTATGAAGTATATTTGTGACTTGGGCAACATAAAAATTCCAGGTCATAAGAAAAATTAATTTTAATAATGATGTACCTGTGTAAAATATTTTTAAAAATATCAACTAATGAAACACTGCCATATTTTTTTTTTTTTTTTTTGAATCGATTACTAATTTTTCGATGAATATTTGTAAATTTTAGTTCAACAAATTTTTAGCAATCATAAAAAATGTATTGAAAAATCATTTGATGTATTCATCGTGGGAAATCGTTATCTCTTAAAATTAAAGCTAATTAATTGAGCTAAAAAAAGTAGTATAAAAATAAATTTATTTCTAGCTGTTCGACAAATTTTCGTATTCAAAATTCATATTTATAAACAAATAACATAAACGTAAACTACTGCTTTTACAAAAATAAACGTTAAAAACTACTACTTTTACGAAAAGAAACGATAAAAACTACTACTTTTCCGAAAATAAACGTTAAGAACTACTTAGAAATCAATATTTTATGATTTGTATTGGCAAATATCATGGAACTACTACTACTACAAAAGTACTAATTATTAACTGATTTATAGTACATTAAACTATCTCTTATTTGATTGCTGGCAGATAAGTGTACGTCCAATGGTTAATGAGATATAGTTTTTCATAAATCAAAAATTTTGTCCGAATAACTAGAAATCTATATTTTGTGAATTTATTTTGGAAAATATTATAAAAACAACTACTCCTACGAAGATAAACGGTATGAACTGCATTAAAGTATATTCAATAGGCTTTAATTTGGTTGCTGTTACGGCAGTAGTTTGTGATACATAACTTTTTAAATTGCAACATTTCATAAAAAGTTCACTGAAAAATCAAAAATCAAACTATATCTCAAAAACAATTTGACGTACAGTTTTCTATCAGCATTCAAATTGAAGCTAGTTTAATGTACTATAAAGTAGTTTATGATGTTTGTCTTCTTAGGAGTAGTAGTTTTCATGAAATTCGATAAAATAATTTCAAGTTGTTCGAACAACAATTTTGATTTATGAAGACATATATCTCAGGATTCATAAGACGTACAGATGTCTACCAATACTCAGATTAAAGCCAGTTAAATATAAATAATAATTAAATTAATTTATCTTTGTAGTAGCAGCTTTTTTATGATATTTTCAAAAATATTATTCGAACAACTGGAAATTGACATTTTTAAAATTTATTTCGGAAAATATCATAAAAAATACTACTCCTACGAAGATCAACATCATATGCTACTTTTTTAAAAATAAATAGTTTAATTTATATCCATTTTAATCTCAAAACCTTTTATTTTTTGTTATTAGTCCGACGTTTCGGCCAATCCGATCATCCTCAGGGACAATCTACTTACAATTTTGAAATTATATAATTTATTAAATCTTTTATTATTTATTGATTAAAAATTATTTAGTAGATTGTCCCTGAAGATGGCCGCATTGGCCGAAGCGTATGATTTATAAGAAAAATAAAAGGTTTTGAAACTAAAATGGATATAAGTTAAATTATTTATTTTAAAAAAATTTACCAGTCTCAAGAAAGTGTTAAGACTATAAATTAAATAATATACTAGTTTATAGTACATTTAACTAGCTTTGATTTGAGTTCTTATAGACATCTGTATGTCGAATAGTTTTTGAGATATGGATTTCTCAAAATAAATTCACTAACTACTGATTTTTCAGTGAATTCTTTATGAAATGTTGAAATTGAAAAATCTATATCTCGGGAAGTATTGAACTTAAATATGTCAATTAGGGCCCATATTTTAGAAAATTTACTCTATTTTAAAAGATGAAAGGAATATGGTCCGAGTGCGGTCAAAAAAACTCAAATAGTAGAATTATACTATTTTATTGAGCCAACGTTTCGCCCCACGTTGCAGGGCTTCGTCAGGGCTAAGAAAGATACAAACACATATTTACAAAAGGAAAAAAAAAAGAGAAAAAACATAAGTGTAAAATAACAGGGGTATAAAATGTAAAACAGTAAGATATAATAAGAAAAATTAAAGGTTGTAAATAGTAAATGAAAAGGGTAATAGTAACAGATTGATAAGAGAAGAAATATCAAAGGAAATACAAATAAAGAGATGTAAAAAGAAAAAAACACTAATCAAATGATGAGACAGAAAGCATACCTGTTTTGACGGCAGTCAAAAATAAAGTGACCGTTGGTATTGGGGGGAGTGGGGACGGCAGTTATGCCACAATTATATTTGTATCTTTTTTAGCCCTGACGAAGCCCTGCAACGTGGAGCGAAACGTTGGCTCAATAAAATAGTATAATTCTACTATTTGAGTTTTTTTTACCACACCCGGACCATATTCCTTTCATCTTACACACGGTCAATCAATAATCTTCCAGTATTTTAAAAGATGTTTTCTCACGTTTTGTACTTTTATAGAAATGGAACTCCGAATGAAAAAATATATTTTTCTTTTAACAGTTTGAAGCAGCCGCTTTTTTTTTTTTATTCCCTCTACCTATATTTGCCAGAGTCATAATATTGACTAATAACGATATATAATGTTTATTTTATTAATCCAAAATTAGTATGAAATAATTAGCTTTTTATAATACTTGCTGAATTTATTATATAATTTTTATAATACCATCCGAATTTAAGAAAACTGATAATATTTTTATAATAATTCACCTCCCCATAATATGCTGCAAGATGAGCTATGAGCCCAGAATGCTTGAATAGTGGTGCATCGAAGTGAGTGGGATCTAGCATGTAATGGCTGTGGAAGAAGAGGTAATAGCTACAGGTGCATAATCGATAGGCACCGAATAATTCCTTTATCTGATTGTTTCCGTTCGATTATAGCTAGAATCGATAGCTAGGCAGCCGACAGGTAGTGGAACCAATTGCTAATTTTCCCTCAGCTCTCAGTTCCCACCTGTTAATATCCAAAGCTCCACGCTTCTCTCAGAATATAGTTATTGTAAAATTGTGCCTTGTTATTAGTTTGTCTTCATCTTATATACTATACATTGCTTTAATTACTTGATTATTTACTATAAAGGTGCCTTTACACGCTTGCCAAACAATAGGAAATTCCCGTATGCGCAAGGGTATGGATGAGTTCTTTGAATTATTTGGTACAAGTTGGCCTAAATTTGTGTTGGTTTGTGGGAACAAATCAAAGATCACTTGTGCTGTATTCACACATTTGTTTTCAGTTTGCATTGTTTTATAACTATCAACAGATGAATATTTTAGCTCTCCCTTTTTTAATTAATTAAATAATTTCCTCTGCCTTTGGGTTCAATAATAAACTCTTGTTTAACGTGTTATATTTAAAAATTCGGTGTAAATAGATTTTTCCAAATTTTGTTAATTAACTTTAACGGATAATTTTTTTGTTTAAAATAGTACAAATATATATATTTATTAAATAATAGGAGAAGATGGTCGGGGGGTGCGGTCAGCAGAAAACACAAATTAACAAACTAATTATTAATTTGTGCCGACGTTTCGACTTTGTTTTCAGGTCTTTCAGTCAGGGCTATAAAAATGAATGATGGTTGTTGTCGTTTTAACAACCATCATTCAGCGAGAAAAAAAAAATAATAATATTTTTTTTTTATTTATTGATATTTACAACTGTATAAAAAAATACAACAAGTAAATTTGATCATAATGACATAATGATATGATACAGGATATAGAGAAACTACCCAGTAGTAGAACTCTAAAAACAGTTTACAATATAAGGT
>NW_027105695.1:1015022-1021636 GCF_000696795.3 Halyomorpha halys | reverse complement strand
AATTATGGTTGTTGTCTTTTTGTTTTTATAGCCATGATGAAAAACTGAAAATCAGGTCGAAACGTCGGCACAAGTAAATAATTCGTTTGTTTATTTGTTTTTTCTGCTGACCGCACCCCCACCCACCGAACCATCTTCTATTATATATCTATGGTCAACTATCTTCACCCTATTATATTTATTAAAACATTATATGTCTAGTTAATTAAATGGAACATTTCTGATAAAATTATAAAACGAAGATTAAATTTATAGGTTCTTTTTATATGAATTTTTTCATCATCTACAACCTACAATAGTGATATTTACGTTTATTTTCATTAGATCTTTATTTTTATAATGAAAATCAAATGTAATGACCGAAAAAATTAATAGAAGAAAACAAATGTGTGGAAAAGTCTAGATACACGAGCAAACGTTTAGATCTAGCACAAAGATCTTCTCCAAGGTGTCTTTAAAATTGCAAAAAACAGAAAGCTTGTTTATTAACAAGTACTCACAATCTCCCCATTTGAAAGATTGGATTTCAAAACTTTCTTGGTTTTCCATCAGTATTACCCCTATACGATCAATCCGATCGTCAATCTTTGATCTTACTGTCAATCTGACTGACTACATAGAGGTTAAGTGAACTAGAGGAGAGATGCCTCCCAGGGAGGTCTGCAATTATGGCTAATTGTGAACTTTTTGCAGCTCTCAGACTTTGCACCAGCTCGCAAAGTGTTCAATTCAGATATTATCGCTTTTAAACCGCTCTAGCAAACGAGGCCTTTCCTCTTGTAATATCCCCAATTGCGATACTAGATAATTACCAAGCCGAATTATAGTGAGCAGAAGATGAACTATAGCAACGCATGTTCTTACTTGGTTATTTCAATACATACAGTATGCAGCTGTATCTGTTTTAGTTAAGGCTACAGTTGTTAATGTCACATTCGTTGAATCATTAGCATTATGATTACTTTTATTTAAAATAAAAAATGAAGTTTGCTCATCAACTAAATCAGGAGCTCTTTTTAGTCAGTGTAATTCTTTCAGGACCAGTGTGATTATTTCACTTATCCTAGAATCGCAAATTTATTTATTCATTTATTTTTTATTCATTGATATTTACCACTATATAAAAAATACAACAAGTAAATTTGATCATAATGCCATAATGATAATGATATGATACAGCATGTAGAGAAACTACCCAGTAGAAGAACTCTAAAAACATTTTACAATATAAGGTCACGAGGCCATCTTCTTTTCAGACACCTCGGATGATTGCTAGGAATGGAAGAGGAAGCAAGGTTAGAAAATATCGGGTTTGGATGGTTAGGGAGTTTATAATGGAAGGAATGATATCGGGTTCGGGCTAGTTAGCAAATTTCAAAGATTAAATTTTTAAAGAAGTGTTCATGGTTAACCATAGATCCAATATGAGGAAAAATGTTTGGGAGTGCGGTCTGTAATGATACACAAATAAGTAAAACTTGACTCTTGACTCTTGACGGTAACTCCACTAATTAGTTAAGAAATTAATTTGTAAATGTTCCTAGAAAATACTAATTGAAGAATCCACTAATTTAAAACAGTAAATCTTCGAGTTCCTCAGAGAGACCTCTGTTTCTCGTTTTTATGCAGAGTCCTTCCTACCGTCGTAACTATTTCCTGGCATCCATCATCTTCCAAGTCATCCTATTAGTACAAGAGCCCAAGAGAAGAAAAAAGGCAGTTATCTCACCCCAATTTTTGATTACTTTAATGAAAACTATGTATAATTAATAGTCAAAATTCATGAGTCTGCCAAGTATAGGTAGGGGGAATAAAACGCCATTTAAAGAAGAGCAAATTTGCTAAAATATAAGCCCTAATAGAGTTATTTACGTTAAATAGTTCTCGAGATATAGATTTTTAAAAAGCAACTCCTACAAAGATAAACATTATTAACTATTTAATAGTAAATTTACCTGTAAGACATCTGTACGTCCAATGGTTTCTGAAATGAAGTTCATAAATCAAACTTATTGTCCGAACAACTATAAATCAATTTATTTTAGCAAATATCATGAAAACTACTATTCCTACGAAGGTAAAGGTCATAAACTTCTTTATAGTCCATTAAACTAGCTTTAATTTGAGTGCTAATAGACATCTGTACGTCACATAGTTCCTGAGATATAGATTTCTCAAAATAAATTAACTAACTACTAATCTTTCAGTAGTTTTTTAAGAATTTTTGCTTTATAAAAAGCTATATCTCGAGAACTATTGGACGTAAATAGCTCTTTTAGGGCTAATATTTCAGCAAATTTACTATTCCTTAAATAATGTTCTCTTAGGTTTTCTAGTGTTGTTGGTAGTTTTTAAGATATAGTGCTTCGAATGAAAAATTAGTGTTTTTTTAAGGTTTTAAAAGACCCGCGATTTTTATTCCCCCTACCTATACTTGCCAGACTCATCAATTTTAATTATTAATTAAACATAGTTTTCATTAAAGTAATCAGAAATTGGGATGAGATAACTGCCTTTTTTTCTTCCTGGCTCTTGTACTATATCCCGCCGTCCTTCATACATCTCCGAGCTCCTACAATTCAAGTCCTCTATTCGTTCCCGATCTTCAGATTATACACCAGGACCCACCGAACCACTGCTTTCGATAGATCCTTCATTATCCGAGCCTCATCCTTATGGAACTCCATCCCTTCAAACATTCGTCGCTCCAATACCCTTCCTACCTTTAAATCCCGCCTGTTCAATTATTTCTTATCCATTCAGACCCCATAAAATTGTACATCAATATAATTGTATATATGTATGTAAACTATTATTCATTCTTAATTATTTTTACGTCGTTTTCTTTTTTATTTATTTATTTATTTTTAGCTCATCTGTCGATATCTCTGTATTATTCTACAGGGACTCGTCCCAGAATAAATAAAATATTATTATTATTAAATACCATATAATTTCGAAAAGGTAAGCAGCTTTGTCTACCTCGGGTCTGAGATCAACTCCGAAAACGACTCTCTCGAGAAGTCAACAGGAGGATAGCGGCGAGACGGTGCTGCTTTGGCCTTGCGAAGCATTTCAAAGCTTCAGATCCCATGTGGTCTCAACAGGACCACGATCACTCTCTACAAAACCTTGGTCCGTCCTGTTTTAACTTAAGGATCAGAAACATATTCCTTTAAAAAGCAAAATGAAAATGGTCTTCTCATCTTTAAAAGATCAATCTTGAGAAGGATTTTTGGTCCTATTAGAGAGGGTGGAGTTTGGAGAAAGAGAAATGCCGAATTCGCTGACCTTTATAAGGATATAAACAAGTTTTATCAAGATTACGATGGGCTGGGTACGTCGCACGTAAGTATGATTTGGCAATACCCAGGAAGATGCTGTTCAGAAAGTTGCATGGACAAAGAAAGGTTGGGAAGCCAAATATAAGATGGAAGGACTCAGGATCTACTGGGAGTCTGAAACTGAAGAGCTGCCGCAGCTGATCATATTGACAGGCGAAAGCTTTTGGAGAAGGTCCAGTCTCTGTGACGGGATGTAGCGCCACATATGAATGTAGTTGAAAAGTGCTAAGTGGGTTTTAATTAAAGATATGCCAAGTTATTGGAAAAAAAGATTTATTACAACTTCTATTCTATTCACATTTGCTATTAAAGGAACAATTTTAAAGATAATAGCATTAATGTTCAAAATCCCTATTGACTTCAAGATAAAGGTGTCTTCAAGGGGAGTGGCTTTATCTACTACCTGGTAATTTACATTTGAATATGTTTATATTTCTCATTATTTTATTCTACTAATATTATAAGAAATATACACTCACGTACGTTTCTGAAATAAATTGGCCAAAATGAAGTACACCTTAAGATGTCAATTGACTGTTATAAAATAATTTAAGAACTACAGAATTTGCATTTAAAGCAAGAGTGATGGCGTGATTAAAGAAAGAAAAGCGGTCAGAAATAATCCTTGAGAGAGAACCAAAAAAGAAGTGACCACGAGGAAGGTAGATAGAGGATTCCAGGTAACAATTACTCCGAAGGGACGTCCTCCAGGATAACTAGGGCCTAATATAGCGAAGAGAAGATTGGTACACGCACTTCTTCCAGGATGTCGAAACCTTCTTTGAATCTGATCAACCAAGAAACCCGATAATTTCAACTTTGAAACTTCATAATTAAGGTTCAAAGACTGGAAGAGTTGTGAATATTTTGATGAGTAAAAAAAAAAATTAATATAATTTTAGTATTATTTTTTTTTAAATTTATTTATTGATATTTACAACTGTACATAAATACATCAAGTAAATTTGAGGAAATCATAATGGTAAGGTACAAGCAAGTAGAGAAACTACCCAATGGTAACACTCTAAAAACATTTTTACAATATAAGGTCTTGAGACCATATTCTTTTCAGACGCCTCGGAGGATTGTTCGGAATAAAAGAGGAAGCAAGATTAGGAACTAATGGGTTTGAGAGTTTGTAATGGAAGGATTGATATCTGATTCAGGCTAAATCGGTTACAAATGAAACATTAAGGTCTTTGTGGATGATTTTATTTGTGACAAAGTAGGGAGCATTTAGGATTTTGGATTGGATTCGAGAAGAATTCGAAGGTTTAGTGGTCCCTCAGAGCTCAGCTCCGTATGTCCAGATTGGCCTTATTATAGTCATGTAGATCAGTCTTTTGTAATGTGTTGGAAGTTTAGACCGTTTGTCTAGTAAGTGCTATAATAGTCGAAATCGACGTGAAGTTCCCTGTCTTTTCAGTCTCGTGTGAGGATTCCAGGTTAGTCGTTTGTCCATATGTAGTAGTAGTATTTTTTTTAAAATACATTATTGTATACGTTTAGCGGTCATCGCCCGAGGCATCAAACTTGCTGCAATTCACAACCAAACTTCAATAATACAAACAATATTGGCATTATTATTATTTTGTTATTGATATTAACGACTATATTTACATAAATATAAAATTAGTGTTAGATTATAATGGTATTAAGCCGACACGTAGAGAAAATACCCATGGGTTGCGCCCTAATAACATTTCTACATTAGAAGGTCTCGATGTCATCTTCTTTCCAGTAATGGAAGAGGTAGCAAAGTTAGAAAAAAGTTGGTTTGGGTGGTTGGAAAACGATTATATGATTACCATAAATCGGTTCTGACCCAATGCAAGGAAGCTTGGCGCTATTTTGGCCCAAGGTATCTGACGCATATAAAATGAACACCATACTTAGTAATACTCAACCACTACCGCCAATTATCGAAAATCTCTGTGAACAATGCATCATAATCCGACTCAGGATCGGACATGTAAATGTACTCTGAGGATGGAGCATATCCTGGAACACTGTTCGGGGATGGAATTATCAAGAAGTCTTTTGGCCTTCCGGGACAACGGTCAAGCCTTACTGCCAGAAAAAATGAAAGAGTTTGTTGAGGTTCCTTAAGAAGAACAACCTGTTTCGAGAAATGTAACCACGAAATCCAGAATACGGTCCTCAAACTCTGTAGTTGTATACGGCACCTAAAAATTAAGTAAATAATAAATAAACGATTGATATCTGGTTCGGGCTAGATCGGTTGGATATGGAACATTAAGGTCTTTATAGATGATTTTATTTGTGACAAAGTAAGGAGCATTGAGGATTTTGGATTGGAAGAGTGGAATTCGAAGGTTTAGTGGAGACCCAAAGTTCAAATCCGTATATCCAGATAGGCCTTATTACAGTAATGTAGATCAGTCTTTTGTAATGAGTTGGAAGTTTAGACCGTTTGTCTAGTATGTGCTGTAATAGTCGGAATCGACGTGCTGGTTCCTGTCTCAACCGTTGGTCTAGTAAAATAGATTTCCTTCCAAATTTTCTGCCATCCTTGACTCTTCATAGGTTTTAGTTGTACAGATTTATTATTTTGTATATGTGCATAAAATAAAATTATTATTATATATAAAATTATTCTTATATAATTTTATTTTTTACTGTGTAAGTTTAATGATGGTTTCTCTCAATAGTTTTCGTTGATAATTTGTACATAAAAATAAGATCAGTCAGAATTAGAAAATAAAATTTTCATAAACTTCTTTTTGAGGATCTGAGTTATATATAAAGCGGTACCAAGACCCATCTTAACTTATGCCTACCCTATATGGAGCTTTACTATTTCAACAAATATAAAAAAAAAGTATTTCTAAAAAAATGCTTCAGAATTGTTAATAATTATCCATATTACACTAGAATATCTTAAATTCACTCTGAATTAGATATAGACACCGTACAGGATAACAAATATAAAATGACACGTATTAATATAGATATAATTCAATGATGTGTATTTCATGTTACTCAACTATATTTAGTTTATTATATTCAATTATGTTTTTAGTTCTTTTTCTCCTTCGGTTTACCAAATTGTATACTAGAGTAATCTTATAAAATGTAAATGGTGTCAAGAAAATAATATTGTATTATACAGGTATCCCAATACAATATGGTAAATATTGTATATTTATATTTATGCAAACTCTCTAACCACTCAAACCCCCTAGTTTCTAATATTGCATCCTCTTCCATTCCTGACAATCCTCCGAGGCGCCTGAAAAGAAGATGGCC
>NW_027105695.1:985637-1014792 GCF_000696795.3 Halyomorpha halys | reverse complement strand
TATGCAATGAAAAACATTTATATATTTTAAAAAATGGTTTTACTCATAATTTATGTGAATATCGAAAATCTAAATAATCGATGCATATGACATCGATAACCCTTGCATTATATAAGATGGTTGTTAGGGGAGAAATAGAAGCTACTAGCCGATTTTCCTGAGATTTTCACAGATGACCTAGCGAAACAACATTGGGTTCTTCTTCCTCAGAGTGATTTGGCCGTTCCAAGTAAGAAATCAGTTTAGACAAGGAGGATATAAGAAGTACCTAAGTGCCTTACTGCGATAGTCAAATAGAGTGTGACCGACCCGTGCAGATAGCACTTTCCAGAAGAACGCTTCTTCAGTCCATATTAGAATACACCGCCGACCTACTTCTGTGCTCTGTATCAACATCCATTCTTCTATAGGAGTATTTGTTTATTTTCTAAAATTTTAGAATAGTATTGTGCAAGGTTTCCATGAAAAAAATGGGCTTTTCTCAGTAGAAATATATAATCATCCCCATCAGATCTGTGGAACCGACTCTCATATTTTAAGTAGAGTCCTCTTTTCTCTTTTTTTTTTTTTTTAATATAATAAAATTAGTAACTAAAAATCTGGACCACTACAATATATATATGTGTGTATTGTTTTATTATAAATTATAATATTATTAATTATTATTAATATATTATAAATATAATTGTTCCGGTAACCTACGGCAACGGAAAGGTTGCATCAGAAAGGCTTCCCTATATTGGACCAGTAGCGTCCATGTGGCCAGCATCAAAAGCTTGCCTCCTCCAGCGCTCTTGGTGGAAGAGAAGCAAACCAAACTAGTGTGTGAGATAGCCATCTTGTCTCAACCAGAGAAGCGTCCATCCTTTATTTTTGTTCGGTGATCATTAATATGTACATGAGTGAGTAGATTCTCTTGAGTGGTTCCCAGCAGCAGAGAGAGGAGAGGCTTGGAGATGCGGGGGGGGAAGAAAGAAGTAAGTCCACATAGCAAATAGTTAACATCCACATCATCATCAACCACTTCAATGTTAGATCTACAATTTCCATAGCCCAGTCATACAAAATTCTACTAACACTTTAATCATAATGTTTCTTTCGGTCACCCCCTACACCTCTTGTAACATAAAACAATAGAATTTTATTACAGTTAATCATGTTTCATTTTTCAATTATACAGTCCACTCAAACCCAACCAGCCAACCAAAAGTGAAGTGTGTCTTACAATGCGGTTGAAGGCATACTTCATACAATAATATTATTATATAAAATATTGTGAAAACTTTATCACAACCTCTCACCAAGAGGATTGGCCGAAACGTTAGACTTACAAGAAAAATAAAATGTTTTGAGACAAAAATTGAATTATTTATTTAAACAAAAATAACCAGTCTCAAGAAAATTAAAGATTATAAATATTATACACAATGTTAAACTACTGTTAGTTATTGACTTCAAAGTTTGGGAAAATTTTTTAATTAATTAATATTTGGTGAGCACAATGTTTATCTGTGGCGGTTGCTTGCAGCAGCTGTTTCAAATACCTTATTTTTATTATATATTATACCCTTGGGCCTGCCGGAATTCTTCATAGTTTTGGCAAATTTGTAGCAACCGCTAAACCATTTTATTTGTCAATTTTTTTATTCGATAACATACTATTAAGCTGACATTTTTATTCGAGCAACAAATCCTACATAAGCTAAACAGACTGCCTCTATGACAAATAGCTGCTGAAGAAATTGATGGGGCTTCCAAATGAGGGCAGCACGAGCCAACCAGATGTCGATATGAAAAAGTGAGATCTCTTTGGCTTCGGAGGTTCATGCGTGTGGTCGCCATCTGTCAGCTCTATGTCTAGGGTCTCTGTCATGACTGATTATTAAGAGAGACTGTCAATCGGAATGATCATCCAATAGCCAGTCTTACTAGAATCAAGTAGACTGTCAGTCTGAAATAACCTTCCTTGTAAATGAGATATGGAAAAGTAAGCATCTTGTGCAATGTTTAATTTTTAATTTTTTTTTGTAATGATATTAAATTGTAGTTAGAAGAAGAAAACTAGGTAACATTGTACACTGCGCACAGATGGATAATAGTTAAGCTTAACAGTCTTGTCTTCTCCTTCAACAACCCAAATAATATACAAGAGCCGGGAAGAAAAAAAGGCAGTCATCTCACCCCAATTTCTGATTACTTTAATGAAAGCTATGTATAATTACTAGTCAAAATTGATGAGTCTGCCAATATAGGTAGGGGGAATAAAAAATGGCGGATGTTTCAAAACCTTAATTTTTCATTCGGAGCTCTATATCTTAAAAACTACCCACAACACTAGAAAATCTAAAAAGAACATTATTTAAAGAAGAGTAAATTTACTGAAATATTATAACTAAAAGAGCTATTTACAATAGTTCTCGAGATCCAACTTTTTAAGAAAAAAAATTTCTTTAAAATCTTCTGAAAGATTAGTAGTTAGCTAATTTATTTTGAAAATCTATATCTCAGGAACTATGTGACGTATTCATGTCTATTAGCACTAAATTAAAGCTAGTTTAATGGACTATAAACAATTTTATGAACTTTACCATCGTCGATATGGTAGTTTTCATGATATTTGCTAAAATAAATTGATTTATAGTTGGTAGGACAATAAGTTTAATTTATGAAAAACTTCATTTCAGAAACCATTTGATGTACAGATGTTTTTCAGCGCTAAAATTAAAGTTAGTTAAATTTACTACAAAATAGTTAATAATGTTTATCTTTGTAGGAGTAGTAGTTTTTATGATATTTGACAAAATAAACACACAAAATGTTAATTTCTAGTTGTTCTTATAAAATAATGGATTTTTGAAAAATATATCTCTAGATCCATAAGACGCACATATGTCTGCCAAAAATCAAAATAAAGGAAATTTAACTTACTATAAAGTAGTTTCTGACGCTTATCTTCGTAGGGGTAGTAGTTTTTATGATATTAGCATATGAATATAAATTTGCCAAATGAAAATTTGTCGGAACAACTCTAAATCAATTTATTTTAGCAAATTTCATGAAAACTATTACTCCTACGAAGATAAACATAATAAAATACTTTATAGCTAATTAAACTAGCTTTAATTTGAGTGCTAATAAACATCTGTACGTCAAATAGTTTATTCCAAATAAATTCTCTAACTACTGATCTTTCAGTACGTCCATACAACATTTTTATGAATTGTTGCTTTTTAAAAAGTTATATCTCGAAAAATATTTTACGTAAATAATTCTATTAGGGCTCATATTTTAGAAAATTTGCTCTTCTTTAAATGACGTTCTCTTAGGTTTTCTTGTGTTGTTCTTACTTTTTGAGATATAGAGCTCCGAATGAAAAATTAGTTGTTTTTTTTATCGCATTGAAACAGCCGCCATTTTTTATTGCCCCTACCTATACTTGGCAGATTCATCAATTTTGGATAGTAATTATACATAGTTCATTAAAGTAATCAAAAATTGGGGCGAGATAACTGCCTTTTTTCTCCTCTTGGGCTCTTGTACTAAAAGAGGTTACAACTGTAGTAGATAGTAATCAGCTCTTCTTATAGTAACTTGTTTTAAGTTTAACACTATATCCTTTAATAATACCCCACTTATTCCAGTCGAACAGATCCGTTACTTAGGGCTACATCTCGACAAACGACTGACATGGAATCCTCATACAAGACTAAAAAGACAAGAAACTGCTCGTAGATTCCGACTATTGCAACATTTACTAGACAAACGGTCTAAATTGCCCATCCATTACAAAAGACTGATCTACATGACTATTATAAGGCCTATCTGGACATACGGAGTTGAGCTTTGGGGCTCCACTAAACCATCAAATTCCTCCAGAATCCAATCCTTACAGTCCAAAATCCTTCGTAAAATCCTTAATGCTCCTTACTTTGTCACAAATCAAGTCATCCATCAGGACCTCAATGTTCCATATGTTGCCGATTTGGCCAGAACCAGATACCGTTCCTTCCATAATAAACTTCTCAACCACCCAAATCCACTTGTTTCTAACCTGGCTTCTCCTTCATTACCTAATAATCCTCCTAGGCGTCTGAAAAGAAGATGGCCTCGAGATCTTCTCCTCTAGAAATGTTATTGGAGTTCTATCAGTGGGTAGATTCTCCACATGTTTTTATCATGTCACTATGTCACCTACAGCAGATTTACTTGTTGTATATATGTGTATACAGTTGTAAATAACAATAAATAAATTATTAAAAAATAAAAAAAAAAAGTTTAACACTAAGACAGAGGATGCATTATATTTATGATAAATATATTGTACATAATTTAAGTTTGTAAGGAATTAAATTAAGGATAAAATAAAGTAATTAAAGAGAGGGAAATGGGTTTATAATTTATTTTATAAATTTATCAAATTAAGGTAATGGATCAAAAGTGGCCTGACAATACATTAATGAATCGATTACTACTACTAATCGATATAAGTGTCAGCCGAGAGAGGAAACGACCTGTGGGAGCGACAGGAAGCGATGGGAATGGTGGAAAGCGGTAGGTCGTGGAACCGCGAACCTACGTGAGCTGGGATCGAGTCCCGCAGATCTGTCTATCATCTGGGCTATCATCTCCTCTCGCCCTATCTCATTTATTTATCGCCGATTCCTATTTCCATCAATCCTATGCTCATCTTCGCCTCTCCTTCTCCTCTGGGCAACAATCTATACTAATTGACCTGCAGGTTCCTTGGGTGGGCAATAGTTCGGGAACTCTAAATATCTACATTTCATGCCTATTTCTTATTTCAGTTATTTGTTGTTAGCTATTTTGTGCCGTTGAAACAGAAACATTATATTTAAATGATTTTGATCTGGTATCGATGTGGTCGACTTTCCGGCGTAGAAAGAAATTATTCAATTATGTTTAAAATCATGCATGATAACTGCCCGGTCTTACGATGAAAACCAAGATACAATGCGCTCCTTGACAAACTGTCACAAGTATAGTGAAATTATAATAAGATAAATCTGGATTATCTCTCTAGGAAGTCTGGTGAGTCAATTCATTTAAAATTTTTTGAGGTTAATGACTTCCATTTTGAATGAAATATTTATTAGTTATTCGTAACATTGTACATGAGATAACGTCCAAAGAGGTAGTAAGAAATATAGAGTGATGGGTGTGCTAAGGAGAAGTGAAGATGCACAAATGGTTGACATGATTTCCCATATGAAATCATGAGGTGAATATTATTGTATAAATTAAAATAAATGATGATGAAGATTGGTGTTATGTTAGTTTTATTATTTTTTGTAGGTATTAAAGTGCATGAATATGGGACTGTAGTCCCGAAACGTTGTACAATGTTATGAATAATTAAATAAATGAGGAGAAGATGGTTGGGGGTGCGGTCAATGAAAAACACAAATAATTATGATTAACTTATTTTAATGTGCCAACGTTTCGGCTTGAGTTTCTAGCCTTCTTCAGGGTTAAAAACAAAACAAGATAACAACCACAGTAAGTATAGAAAAATAAAAAAATATAAAAAGAAAGTATAAACAGAATAATTTTACACATACAATGAATAATTTTACAAAATAGAATTAATAAAATGAAGTGATGAGAGAAGCAGGAAATAAAATGTATACATAGGTAATTGAAAAAGCGGGTACAATAACTTGAATGAAATAAAAATAAAGTTATATAATGCAAAGAAGTATGAACATATTAGTTATTATTAATTTAAAATTTAAATATGTAAATAAAATGAAAATTGAGAGGAAGAAAATATATGTAACAATAATAAATAATAAAGAGGCAAATTATAAGTATAGTGTACAAAACTTATAACGCGGGTAAGGAAAATGGATAAAAGTGGAGAAAATAAGGGGAAAGAGTAAAATAAAGAAAGGGGAAAGAAAACAAAAAAGAAGAATAAAAACGAACCTGTTCGCTGGAAGATCGAGCGCCTAATGGTTACAGCGCTAATGGTGGTCAAACTCAGAATTAAAAAAGCCGTTACAACAATGACTAAGTGTAGTCACTAAGACACTCTCCTCAATTAATAAATATCTCATTCAAATTGGAAGTCATTAACCTCAAAAAATTTTAAATGAATATAATAAGATATTTTGGGTAGCGGACCTGCTCTATGGAACAATTACTCAGTTTATTAAAAGGCTCTGATTGGAGAGCTCTTAGCAACTATGTACAACGGGCTACACTGGAAGGAGCTCAGTCAGCTAACGGGGTGATTAATGCCCCACCACAGTTAGTTACAAGTTAGATAATATTCTTTGTTTATTTAAACATAAATACCAAATTATTGTTTTAAATTACTGACTTCTTGATTTTTAAAAGCATATATATTTTTTTCTCATGATAAATAATTAAATTGCAACATTTCATTAGGAATGCACTGATCAGTAGTTAGTGAATTAATTTTAAGAAATCTATATCTCAAAAACTATTCGATGTACAGATGTCTATTAGCACTCAAATTAAAGCTAGTTTAATATACTAATAAGTAGTTTATGAGGTTTATCTTCGTAAGAATAGAAGTTTTCAAGATATTCGACGAATTCAGAAATGTTGATTTTTGATAGTCAACAAAACTTTTGATTTATGGAAATATATATCTCAGAATCCATTACACGTACAGAAATCTGCTAGCACTCAAATTAAAGCTATTCAAATGTAAAATTAATTAATTTAAAACGTTTATCTTCGTATGAGTGGTAGTTTTTATTATATTTAACATATTATATTCACAAAATGTTAATTTCTTGTTCTTCTGATAGAGTTTTATGTTTTATGAAAACAAAAAAAATATATCAGGAACCATTAGACGCACAGAGGTCTGTCAGCATTCAAAATAAAGGTAATTTAACTTACTATAAAGTAGTTTATTACACGTATCTTCTTAGGGGTACTAGTTGTTATGATATTGGCATATGAATATGAAATTTAAGACATCAATTTATTTTAACAAATATCATGAAAAGTACTACTCCTACGAAGATAAACGTCAAGCTACTTTATAGTACATTTAACTAGCTTTAATTTGAGTGCTAATAGACATCTTTACTTTTAATGTTTTCTGAGATATAGTATTTCATAAACAAAATGTTTTGTCCAAAAAACTAGAAATCATCATCTTGCTAATTTATTTTGTCAAATATCATGAAAACTACAACTCCCACGAAACTACTTTATAGCTCATTAAAATATCTATACTTTGAGTGTTGATTGGTATTTTTATGTATAATTCTTCCTGAGATTTTCTTAAATAAACTCATTAACTACTGATTTTTAGTGCATTTTTTATGAAATGTTGCTTTTTAAAAACTTATATTAATTTCTTCTCTTGGGCTTTTAGACTAATATTTTTTTTTTTTTAAATTAAATTTATTTATTGATAATTACAATAGTACATTAAATACATCAAGTAAATTTGAGGAAATCATAATGGTATGGTACAAGCATGTAGAGGAACTACACATTAGTTGCACTCTCAAAACATTTTAACAATATAAGGTCTCGGGGACATCTTCTTTTGGATGATTGTCCGGATAAAAGAGGAAGCAAGATTAGTAACTAATGGGTTTGAGTGGTTAAGGAGTTTATAATCGAAGGATTGATATCTGGTTCGGGCTAAATCGGTTACATAAGGAACATTTAGGTCTTTACGGATGGTTTTGTTAGTAACAAAATAAGGAGCATTGAGGATTTTACGAAGGATTTTGGATTGTAAGGATTGGATACGAGAGGAATTGGAAGGTTTAGTGGAGCCCCAAAGCTCAACTCCGTATGTCCAGATGGGCCTTATTGTCATGTAGATCAGTCTTTTGAAATTAGTTGAAGTTTAGACCGTTTGTCTAGTAAGTGCTGTGATAGTCTGAATCTGCGTGCAGTTTCCTGTCTTTTCAGTCTTGTGTGAGGATTCCAGGTTAGTCGTTTGTCAAGGTGTAGTCCAAGATAATGTATCTATTCTACAGGGGTAAGAGCCACATTATTAAAGTACACTGTAGGCCAATCGCCAGGTTTACGACGAAGAGTAAATGTGGAAATGTCTTTGTGGATGATTTTATTTGAGACAAGGTAGGGAGCATTTAGGATTTTACGAAGGATTTAAACTAATATTAAAAATAAATGATCCCTTCCAATATAATCTATGCAATTTCTTAAGCTTAGTGCTTAATAAGAATGAAATGTTTCTTGAATATCGACTACATAATGAATTGCAATGTTATTTCTATTACTGAGGAATCAAATTAATTATCTGATAAAAGCTGCCATAGTTGAATTAGGACAGTTCTGATCGGAATGTTATACCCAGTTCATGACAGTCTTTTGTCTATAACCCGAGTTCTGTCTTCGAGGTGTATATATAAACACACTTATATACTGTAACATATACGGGTTCCTGGATATAGCATGTCTTGGTGAAATATCTCAGAGAGAGCGGGGGTAATCATAGCGCACCAGCGAGGAAGGAGAGACCAGCAGATTTAGGAGGCTGCGGGTCGATCGTGAAGGTACGCTCTATAATTCGCTTAGGGAACACGCAATCTGTGAGGAAAAGGCTCTGTGCCTGGGTTCGTGTCAACTTAGTAATGTAAAATAGCTAGGAGTTAGTCAACTGGCATCCTTATTCATTTGTTGAGAAAGATTATTACGAAATGTCAAAGGTAAGTTGAAATAAACTTTATTTGAAGAAGTAAACCAGCGGCAAATAAGTCAGATGGTGTTTTTTTAAATATATTATATAATTTAAAAAAAAAAACAATAAGAAACAAAAATATCTACATGTATGCCATGTACATGACTATAATAAGGCAAGGCCTACCTGGATACACGGAGTTGAGCTTTGGAGCTCCACTAAACCATGGAACTCCTCTCCTATTTAATCCTTAATACTCCTTACTTTGTCACGAATCAAATCATTCATCAGGACATCAATGTTCCATATGTTGCCGATTTGGCCTGAACCAAATACCAATCCTTCCATTATAAACTTCTCAACCACTCAAACCCACTCCTTGCTAACCTGACTTCTCCTTCAATACCTCATAATCCTCCTAGGCATCTGAAAAACTGAATTGAGGAAACTGCACGGGGTAAATATAATTTAGCTAATAGCATTGCGGTAAATAAGATATCCACGAACGGATTCTTTAAATATTACCACTAAACCGATGGCTAACTGTCCGTGGGGATGATTGAAACGTTGATGGGAGGATTGCGTTAAGATTAAATTAGTAAATTTAGGTTTGAAGTGGCGTCACTGGACAAGAGAATTATTGGTGGTATCGGCATCGAACTATTATTATATTATTGAAATTCATTATTAGTTATACATTTTACATTTTGGCTTTCTAATACAAGCTATAATTTATTTACGCCGAATTTTAAATATAAATATCCAGTATTATGTTTTCATGGATCCCGGAAGATCGTAAAACGTAAAAATTATTAAAATAAGCTGGTTTGGCATGCAGTCAAAAGATAACTAAAAAATAGTTAACAACTATTTATTTACGGAAGTTTGTAGACCGTCATCAGAACTAAACAGAAATAAAATCAACTAAAAATATTTTGACTTAGTAAGATACAAAAAGGTAAATTAAGGTAGAGTTAAAATTATTTAAATATAAGAAAAAAGAAAATTATATACAAATAAAAGAAAAAAAACCCACTTACCCAAAATTTTTTATATCCTTATCATTATCTATTTTATATTAATACTGTTTCATTTCCACTTTTCTCTCATTTGTATATAATATTTTGCGTTTTGATCGCAACAAAAAATAGTTAAATTAAATCTGTGTCGCTCCAACCCATGAAGGCTCAAGGGTTCAGTGCTTTATGAGTGTTGTGACTAGATCAACGGTTGTGCAAGGAGGTGATTTGGTCAGAATCATCCTTGACCGCAAGATTTTTATCCTATTAAGGGTACCCAATTTAGGAGGCTGGGTGGACCCCAGGAGGGCCCCAGAACCCACAGGAGTTGACTCACGGCTACAGTGTAACAGAAAACAATTTTCTGCCCAGTCGGATTCAAACTCGGATCCTTGGAGTTAGTAGTCACTGGCCTTACCCCAAGGCTACCCCCACCCCTAAAAATAGTTATCAACTATTTATTTGCCGACGTTTCGCCCCATTTTGTCGAGCTTCACCAGGGCTAAAAAGATACAAAAACAACTAAACATATTTTGACATAGTAAGAGAACAAGATACAAAAACATAAATTAAGGTAGGGTCAAAATTATTTAAATATAAGTAAAAACAAAATTATATACAAATGAAAGATAGAAGAAATGAAATAGTATTAATAAAAAATAGACAAAGATAAGAATATAAAAAATGTTTGGGAAATTCTTTTTATATTCTTATCATTGTCTATTCTATATTTCTATATATTTATATTGAATATTTATATTCTATATATCGAACAGGCTGCGATTCAACAATCGATTCTCAATAAAGACAATAAGAGGAGTATAGAGAAATCACTCGCTACTTTCCGCTCCTTTCCTCGACCATCTTTATGATTTCCGCTCCAGAAGGAAGTCCTTAATATTTTATGACTTTGAATGCAGGTATGAACATTTCAGCATTCCAGAGCGTACTATTTAACAATGTTAACATATTATCTATGAAAATAATTGACCATATTATTTCAAATTATGAAGATGGTCAGGAGTGAGGTTAAAACAAAAAGTAATTGTCAACTATTTATTTCCCTACGTTTCGCCCAACTTTGTATAGCTTCATCTGGGCTAAAAAAAATAACAGTATAAATATAGATATATAGAGATATATAATAGACAAAGATAATAATATAAACGTTTGGGTAATTCTTTTTATATTCTTATCATTGTCTATTCTATATATCTATATTTATACTGTTATTTTTTTAGCCCAGATGAAGCTATACAAAGTGGTGCGAAATGTAGGAAAATAAATATTTATCAATTACTTTTTGTTTTATTTTAACCTCACGCCTGACTATCTCCATAATTTGAAATAATATGGTCAATTATTTACATAGATAAAATGTTGAAATTATTAAATAGCACGCTCTGGAATGCTGATATGTGATACCTGCACTCAAAGTCATAAAATATTAAGGACCCCTTTCTGGAGCGGAAATCATAAAGATGGTCGAGGAAAGGAGCGGAAAGTAGCGAGTGATTTCTCTATACTCCTCTTATTGTCTTCATTGAGAATCGATTGTTGAATCGCAGCCTGTTAGAGAAAGTCGATAGGAAGAGAGGTTTCGATTAGTTATACTCCGATGACAATAATTTGTTATATTGCGTGGAGTTATTGAGCCAGGCCTTCGTTCCTTTTGATTGAATCATTAACTTCTTACTCGAGACTCCGTAATGCTTTCTTCATCGCCATTGTTCAGTTAGTTCTTCTTTGGCCCAACGTCTTCCTCCCGACCTTTACTTCCGGCAGGACCTAAAGAGGTCAGTGGTTATAATTTCAAAAATACTAGTAAATCTAGTTAGCATCTTTAGAACATGCCAATATTCTATTCAATATAATAAATTCCCATAAAAATATTTTAGTCAATTTAGATTATACGTTTTCTGTTATATCGTGAATCGGGAATTGTTTTGTCCGGTTGCATACGTGATGGGGCGACACGTAAGATGCATTGTGCAACTGGTCTTACCCAGCATATAACTGGGGGTGCAAAGCTCTTGCTTAATAACATCTAGTTAAATATTGATGAAGAAAGTTCTCAAGGTAGCTGCCAAGACAAGACGTGCAATAGTGTCCTGATGCCTGTGGCAGCCTGCCACCCCACATTACGGTAACCACAGTCTTTGGCAGGGTTGTGAGTCTTCCGTACTGCAACAACTGAATAAGCGCTACGTGAATAAACAAGAGTATTGTAACTTGAGTAAGGATGAGCTACATTCGTGGAATTTTTACTTTAACTTACCTATATATACATATATGGTATTTATAGTAAGGGGAAATATTTCGATAGCGAAAAGTTTCGAATTCCAGTTTTTGACGGAAATACAATTCTTAAGGTCTGACCTTTGAATCCTTAAATGCCTAGTCTCATAAAATGGTTTATTTTTTAAATTGTTTAGGTGAAAAAAATTTCAAAATAGAATATAACCTATTCTATATTTTGCTTGTACAACGTTTCGGGACCATTATCCCATACTTATGCACCTTTGTAATCCTAAAATTAAGTTATTCTTATCAACAATTTTTATCTATCTTATATCTCCACATTTAAAATTCTTGTACAGATTCGATACTTAGGACTCCATCTTGACAAGAGACTTACTTGGAATCCACACACAAGAAACTGCTCGTAGATTCCGATTGCTACAACACTTACTTGACAAACGCTCTAAACTTCCCATTCACTACAAAAAATTAGTATACACTACGATAATCAGACCAATTTGGACATATGGAATTGAGCTCTGGGGCTCCACCAAACCATCAAATTCCTCCCGGATCCAATCCTTACAATCCAAAATCCTTGATGCTCCTTATTGCGTTACAAATAAACTCAACCACAAAGACCTTAACATCCCATTCGTTGCAGATTTGACCCAAAACAGATATGCGTCTTTTCATTCCAAACTCCTTAACCATCCTAACCCATTAATTCTTAATCTCTCATCCTTAACAATCCCTGGTAATCCGAGGCGTCTGAAAGATGGCCACTGGACCTTCTAATTTAAATTAATGTTTGAAGTACCACCAATGGGTGGTTCTTTCCCAAGATTTTCAAGTGTATATGAAGCATACAACATATTTACTTATTGTATTTATTATTTGTACAGTTGTAAATCACATTAAATAAATAAATTTAAAAAAAACTCTTGTAACCATATTTACTACATATTTGTCAAATTTTCAATTTCCTTGTTGAAATCATGTTCTGTATGCATAGCTTAAAATTGCTTTATAACTACATTTTTAAACATTATTGTCTTTCACTAGTGGTGCATTCATTTATTCCTGTAGTACAAATCAATACTCTACATTGGACATTACCTCTTTGGACAATATCAACATGTCCAGTATGCTGTTTTCTTACCTCCCTATTGATTTGTCCAACTTAATCCATTGTGCAATTTAACTTAAAAATAATCATTTTTTATGATTAGACAATTTTATTTTCACATATTTTCCGCGATTTTTTCATATTTATATCTGTTTATTATATCAGCGTAATGTGTATTTCAATGTTTTATAGTTTATCGTTTCTTTAGCATTTTTAGTTATATGAGTTGCTTCTTGAAACCTGATTTTAGTGTTATGTGTCATGTCTATTATTGTTAGATTTTGAAGTTAAATTTATGATTTAACGTTATGGCGTCATTAGTCAATGTAGTGTATATTTTTGACATTTTTACAGTTTGTGATATGTTGCTTAAATTGCACAACAGATTAAAATTGGACATATCAATAGGGAAGTAATAAAACAGCATACTGGGCATGTTGATATGGTCCAAAGAGGTAATGTCCAGTGTAGAGTATTGATTTGTACTACAGGAATAAATGAATGCACCATTAGTGAAAGACAATAATTTAAATAATGTAGTTATAAAATTATAAGTTATTGGCCAAAAACAGTGCGGCCACATTTAATTAAATATAACATATATACTGAGAAGAAAAATAAATAATTTTTTTTTAAAATAATTTATTTATTGATATTTACAACTGTATACACATATATACAACAAGTAAATTTGCTGTAGGTGACATAGTGACGTGATAAAAACATGTGGACAATCTACCCACTGATAGAACTCCAATAACATTTCTAGAAGAGAAGATCTCGAGGCTATCTTCTTTTCAGACGCCTAGGAGGATTATTAGGTAATAAAGGAGAACCCAGGTTAGAAACAAGTGGATTTAGGGGGTAATAAATAAATTAATTAAAATACTAACTGACTAAATAGAAAACAAAGCAAAAAGGTAATTACAAAATATTTGTACTATTACTATAATGGATTGGATTGGTGAAATAAAGGGTAGTTAAATAGAAGACTTTGAAATGACGGAAGAGTTGGTACATGACGTATGTAAGAGGGAATGGAGTTCCAGAGATATGCAGGTAGATAAACGGGACCTGGTAGTACGGGATTGGACAGAGAATTTGAATTGCAGGTTTTCTAGGATATAGGAGGGGCGTTGAGTACTAATTGCCTGGAATAGAAAGGAAGCTAGGAAATACTGGCATAGGAAGGATGGATAGAGCCACTTGTGCGTATCTCTGCTGATCCCGAAAATAATTCGAACTGCGCAATTCATAAGACATTTACCCGAGAGTTCACCATATACCAGGCAGGCATAGTCAAAGTGGAGGAAAACAAGAGAGGAAACTAAGAGTTGACGGGTTTTAAGTGGAAGGAGATAACGGATTCTAAATTTGGGAAATATGTGGTTTTCATAATAAAGTTTGATCAAAAGTGACACCATGATTTTAGGCTGACGTATTGCTTAGGAAAAGGTTGGGGGTCCTAGGATAGATTTAAGGAGAGAAGGAGATCAAATTAGCCGTTACTCAACCGCAAAAGTAGTCAATCCCACCCGATTTGTTTTTATTTATTTCTTCTTTATTGCTTGTGCCCCCTAACCTTTATCTTAGAGACACTTGAAATAATTTGTAAATTAAATTTGTTGATGACCTTACTTAAGACGCTTAAAGTTGATTTATTGAAAATCTTTTGGACGCATATAATGGTTCTTGAAAAGATTATTTTAAGGTAATGGCTTATGTAACCAATCTAGCCCGAACCCGATATTATTCCATCCATAATAAACTCCCTAACCACCCAAACCCACTAGTTTCTAACCTTGTTTCCTCTTCCATTCCTGGCAATCCTCCGAGGCGCCTGAAAAGAAGATTGCCTCGTGACCTTATATTGTAAACTGTTTTTAGAGTTCTACTACCGGGTAGTTTCTCTACATCCTATATCATATCATTATGTCATTATGATCAAATTTACTTGTTGTATTTTTTATACAGTTGTAAATATCAATAAATAAATTTAAAGAAAAAAAATAAGGTAATGGCTCAGAAAATGTCACCATAAACGGTGAGATATAATTTCCAGTGTGGTATATTGATACAAGCTTGTACATGACTGAGTCTCTTATTCATTGAAGCAGGTTTTTCATAATTCAGATATGTTAACAACCGAGCAATAACAAAGGTGGAACTATCAGTCGGCCGTGTGGTAATCCAGATCTGTGGCAGCAGGGCGCGCAGTAAAAGATAAACTAACACACTACTGCGTTGCGCAAGGTTCACTCATGCTTATGTTTTTATACAGGATCACAATGGTCCGGGTTCGAGCCTTGTTGATTTACAACAGTAATATTTCAGCTGCCAACACTAGGAGTCATGTTTTACTCTAGCTCTGCCTATAAGTTTGACTTTCTCCGACGGACAGATGGCGTTACGGCTTCATTCACACAGCGCACGCCATTTTAGGAGTGACGTGTGTCTGTTCGCTCTAGTTTATATTATTGTCTCTGTGGCTAAATTATTGTTTGCTCATTTTCTGTTTTACTTTGAAAGACAGAATTATAAAGATCACTAGAGAATGTTGAACATTACTTTTTGCTAACTTTCTACAGATGATTAAAACTACACTATCTTTCCTTTGCATATTCTTAAATACTTAATATATTATAACACCCTTAATTTTTGTTTCATGACAACTTACATTATTAATTATTATTATTTACACTTCAAGAAGACCGACTGTATTATTTTCTTCTTCCGTAAAAACAAACACCCTCTCCCTAAACTCTATAGGATAAAACTAAAACCCGAAACAACTGTTCTTATATTTAAAACAATCCGATCAACACTATCGTTTTTATACATTTTAAGTTTGATACATCATCTTTGTTTGATAGATTATAAACACACATTTTAGACATATTTGCATAAAAACAGTACATATATAAATATTAATTTATAATTCTCAATACAACCTTCGTAATAGAAACATACATTTACATATACAAATATTTAGTGATATAATTTTTGGTTTGGATCTCGCGGAACAATACCAGATAGAACAAGGAGCTTCTTAGAAGGCCTCGGTGTTAGCATCGGGGATATTGCCATCTTAGCAGAAAATATTATTTTGGACTGTCTAGATATCATATACCATCGTCTGCATGGGAATTAGCTCGGAGATTATTCTTTGTTTTATTTATTTATTTTAATTTGTGGACCTGTCGATTAGTATGTTTTAACTTATTTATTCATTAAATTATTTTATTATTATTATTTTTTAACTTATTTATCCTGTCAAGTATTTCTATTAACCAACTTATTATTATATTTTCCTTTAAATCTATGTATTAGTTGTTTTTTTTGGTAAAATGTATTCATTTGTTTGTTTTTCTGTAAACTGATCTACTGATGTAAATATTATTACTGGTCTGATCTCGCATCGCTGTCAAATAGTGAATTTGTTTAACGGGTCACTGGAGAGGATCTGAGAGGATGAATTCTTGAGAGTGAGTTAATCAGTTGTACATCATACATTGTACATCAGCCGGCTGATGTACGGCTGTGAAGTCTGGGGAGCGGCATCCTTCACGAAAAGGAAAAAACTACAATCTTTTCAAAATAAAGCCCTAAGAATCGCAGTTAATGCTCCTTGGTTCATTAGAAATAGCCAATTGGATCGCGAATTACAGAAGGAGTCAATAGAGGATTTCATCAAAAAACGGTTCATAAAGTTCCACTCCCAGTTGCCGACAGTTAAAGGAGCAGTGACCTACAACCTGGGAACCCAACCTCAACCCGAAGACTGAAGCCCAGACTGCTGCAGGACATTCTTTTATAAATTTTTAATAAATATAAAATTAATTCATAGTCACACTACCTCTATTTATTCTTTATTATTTTCTATTTTTTCTTCTCTCTTCCCTTTTTCAAATTAACTTGTTTCTTTTTACTATTAGAAGACAATTGTTTGTTTTATTTAAGTGTACCAATATCATTATTTTTTGTTATTAATTTTACTTTCCTCTTTTATTAAGTGGCATTATTCTTATCTATTTATTTTATTATTATTTTTTTCCTTTTAATAAGAACATTTTATATAGTTAGGGGTGTCATTTGTATGACTATACCCTCTCATAATCAACTGTTAAAAAATATATACAATATAAGTTAGATCAACTATGTAAGGCCCACCAGGCCGATCTGGTATTAAAAAATAAATAAAAAAAACTCTATAGGATAGAAGGGTACAAGGATAGGCCAGCGTTGTACGAGTATATCTGTGTGTCACCCTTGACCCTGACACTAGCTCGCCACCTTAAGATAGTCAAGCAGGGCAGGACCAAGTCTAACATCACTTGCTAACTTATAATCTTTCTCTTCGCCTCTAATTAATGATCTGCTCAGGTTTGCTGAGGCCAGCCCTGCTTACCGAGCACCAATGCTCACCAACATTTGCCAGAGCGGTATCAAAGGTATTGCGAGACATACTTCTCCTCAAAGAGCTAAGACGGACAACATACATAGAACACTCAAACTACCGACTGTGACAGAATTTATATCCAGAAGACATATCAAATTTTTTGACAGCCTCCAGTACTGAACGAGCCCATTATTCAGAGCACTGACACAGATAGGACGACCACAAAGGTGGCAGACACACATAAACAGACCCAGAATCGACTTATGACAAATAAGTTACTGACTAATTCAATTTTCTTTTATCAGTAAAATTTAACTTTAAATAATACCTTTAAGAAATATTTTATTTTATCTTTTTTTTTTTAAGTTCTTATATTATTTTTCTGTATAATCTGAAACTATATACTTTTTATGCTGATATTTGGATTTTTCTTTATTTCTAAATTTATTGTTATTATTATCAATGATATATATTTTTTTTATACTGGTCTCGGCAGTTTTTGGCTAGTTCATTTTTTACTTTGGACTTTTATTTATTTCTAAATTTATTCTTATTATTATCAATGATATATATATTTTTTTTATATAGGCCCCGGCAGTTTTTGGCTAGTTCATTTTTTAACCCCCTACTACCACCACATCATGGCTTTATCAGTAAAATGTATCTTTAAATAATAATTTAACAAATATTTGATTTTAAATTTTGTTTCATCTTTTTTTTTTTTAAGTTCTTATATTATTTTTCTGTATAATCTGAAACTATATACTTTTTATGCTGAAATGGACTTTTCTTTATTTCTAAATTTATCCTTATTATTATTAGTGATATATATTTCTTTTTTATACTGGCCCGGCAGTTTTTGGCTAGTTCATTTTTGAACCCCCCACTACAGCCACATCTGTATCATGCCATAGCAAAACTAATATCAAATTTAATTTTTGTATATATTTTAATATAGTTGTTAATATAAATAAATTATACACAAAACATTTTTAAAGAAATGTCACCATATATTATTGTTATGTTTTCTGTTTACTTCTTTTGCCTAACTTAACTTTATATTTTATTTCTTTAATATTATGGTTACATATTTTATTAGTTACACATATTTTCTTTCTCTCAATTTTATTTTTTATTTTATTTTATTTTTTTTCTTTCCATAATTTTAATTTTTAAATTATTAAAAAAAAAACCAAATATTCATATTCCTTTGCATTATTTATATTAATTTTTATTTTCTTAATTATGTTATTTTTACTTACTTATTCAATTACCTATATGTACATTTTATTTTCCACTTCTTTCTTCACTTTATTTTTATTTATTTCATTCTGTACAATTATTATTTACTTTAAGTCATTCTGTTTGTATTTTCTTTCTTTTTTCTTTTTGGTATTCATTGTTATCTTGTTGTTTGTTCTTGGCCCTGATGAAGGCTGGAAATTCTGTCCGAAACGTTGGCACTATTAAATAAGTTATTTCAACTTATTTGTGTTATATTCTGAACGCACCCCCACCCATCTTCTCCTCATATAACTTTATTCCATATAAATAATAAATAATCTATTAATATAAGGATCTTAGTAGTTTTTTTTTAAATTAAAAACATAAACTATAATTGAAAACACTATATATATTAAACATTATATGATCTATCTTATTAATCACAATATAATTATATATGACATTTTTCATCTAAATTTTTTCTCATAGTTTTTGTTAATGATCGAGATATAGCAAACAAAAAATAAAGAAACACGCAAAATACTTATTTATTAACAACTGCATTAAATTATATACAACAAGTGAATTTAAATTTTAAAAAAATTGAATTAGTCAGTAAGTTATTAATCTAAGTCATATATTCCCAACCATCATTAGGAATAATGTTATATTGATTTGAAAATCGACAGTCGGAAACGTCGTCAAAATGATAATGAAAGGATAGTAGGAGTTTTAATGTTATTTTTATTTCCTAAAAATTGCTATATATATTTTTTTATTTATATTTTTATATATATTTATTTAAGAAAGAACGCCTATAATTTTTTTTTATTTTGTCAATTGTACGATATAGCCCATTGTGAAGAAAATAATATTCACTGTTAATTAAACTCTAACTTCAATAAATTTAAAAACATTACAATAATTTCTGTCAATATTATTTTTTTTTCAACCTGCGCGATGAAGAGGAGAACACTAATAAGCCAAAGCGTGAACATGAATATTCATCTAAAAAGAAGAGACTCCACGTTGGTCCCTGACGGAACACTAATTGGCCCAGCTTCGGCTCCGGCTAAACGCCGTCACGTCTTCTACACGCTTGTATTCAACGGCAATATGTTTGACGTACGGTAACGTTTGACGGCGTGTTTACCGGGGAATTTATCAAATGTGCCGACAAATTATAAGTGATTAGATCTACCCCAATCTAAAGTTCAGTGTACTTCGTATTAATTAAGTTTAACGTCAGCCAAATGTGGTATTGGGTCCCTGTATCAGATCAAGAATTTGCAGTTCGTAAGTATGTTATGTTGATTTAATTCTTTAATATATATTTATTACCATTTAAATTTAGATTATAATAGTATTACACAGAAACTACCCATCGGCAGCTCTCTAATAACATTTCTACACTTGAAGGCCTCGATGCCATCTTCTTTGCAGGCATCACGATTGTCAGGAATAGAAGAGGAAGCAAGGTTAGTCAGTTTTGGGTGGTTAGGGAGTTTACAATGAAAGGACTGGTATCTAGTTCGGGCTAGATTTTATTTGTGACAAAATAAGAAGCCAGGATTGAATTCGAGAGGAATTCGAAGGTTTAGTGGAGCCCCAAAGCTCAACTCCATATGTCCAGAATGGCCTTATTACAGTCATGTAGATCAGTCTTTTGTAATGAGTTGGAAGATTAGACCGTTTGTCTAGTAAGTGATCTAATAGTCAGAATCGACGAGCTGTTTCCTGTATTTTCGACCAACGATAATTGACCAACGGTTTGATGGGATTTTTCACACACATGTGATATCGGCATACGTAGTGAGGCTAGTGTTAGGATTGGTTGGGATGATTTTTTATTTTAAAATTAAGTTTACTGATTTTACTTTTTTTTTTAAATAAAGAACTTTCCCATTATACCAGAAACAATTATTTATAAGTATTGAACTTTATATGTAAATGTTTTCCATAAAATAAATTAATATTTTATTAACTGTCGCTAGAAAACATCGATTTAATAATTGACCAAGTTAATTCAATTTCATATTTCAATCCTTACTTTTTAGAACAATAAATATAATTTTGGATCCTTAATATTCACCTTAATTTTTATTAAGAGTTTTACAAACATAACACGGATAACGTCATTATCCATTAAGCAGACTCTCAACCATATTAGGGGTATTCACAATGTTGTGTTAAATGTAAAATGTTTTATCATGTTAAAGGTTATAAGTATAGGATTGTGAGTAGCCCTATTTAAAGTCATGTTAAATGGTAAATAAGAGCTCCTAGCGGATTTTATGAGCAGCTTGTTTTATAACCTTTCCTTCAAAACTTCATTTTATTGTTTACTTCTAAGTTTTGATTAAATTAATTTATTACAACATGCCTAAAGTAAATGAAAAGTAGAAGTTGTGTGAATGTTTGGACACTGAGTGTCTTTTGTTGATCTTCTAACTTGTAAGGAAGAGAATCAAGATGAGCTAATTGACAACTGTCATTAAATTATTATTATTGTCATCCATTGCTTTATTAGTTATAAAAACATCTAAAACAATACTAACACAATCCAAACACAAACAACGAGCTAGTAATATGTATAATTCTACATTGCTTATAACTACAACGAACATTTAGCTGCCATATTAAGAGACTCACAACCATATTAAATGTTATATATTTTTAACATAGTAAAAGAAGGAAGTATTTCTCCATTTAATATGTTAAATTGAAGTACATGTATACCGCAAATAAATTCCAAAGTTATAAGTGAACTCACTAAGTTGGACAAATATTATAATCTCTCATGCGTTTTTAAAAATAGTTAAGTAAGTAAATAGAATCAGTTTTCTCTCTCTCTTACAAAAAAAAAAAAAAAAAAGATAAATAATATAAGCATGGTTAAATATTCATCAAATCAAAGTTGGAAATTAAGCTATATCTATTCTAAATATATTTACTTTATATTTATTATGCAAACTAATTGATAAGATGCAGTTTCGAAAGTTGCAGAATGAATTATATAGAAATCCATGAATAAAACAACTCTTACTGGAACAACTTATCGAACTCCCGAGCAATCTTCCAATAGCTACCTGCCAGCTTGGGTTTAGTAAATGCAACTCTATTTAGTAATTTATGATGGCAAATCTGTATCTAAAAAATAAACTCTACTATCTCAAATTTCCTTAAATTTACAAATATGAAGTTTGAACATATGATATATACCTGAGAAATTATAATTAATATTTTATTTATAATCTTAAACACTTTTTTGAGACTGGTTAAAGTTGCTTAAATAAATCTATCAATTTTAATCCCAAAACGACGTTTCGGCCAATTCGGCCATCTTCTGGACTTCAATTTTCTTTTATTGAAGAAAGAGTTTTATTTATTCATTTTAATATGTTGACCTCTCTATTTGTGTGTTTTAACGCATTTATTCATTACATTATTTTATTTTAATTATACTATTTTTTTTGTGTGTGTTTTTTTAAAACTTATTTATCCATTCAAGTGTTTCCTGTAACCGGTTTTTTATTATATTTTCCTTTTAATCTATGTGTTAGTCTTATTCTCGTAAAATGTATCTATTGGTTTGTTCTTGGTAGACTGATCTACTGCTGTGACTATGAATGATGGTCTGATCTCACATTGCCGTCTAATATTGAATTTGTTTAGCGGGTCACTGGAGAGGATCTAGGAGGGTGGATTCCGAAGAGCGAATTTGTTGATCGGGTGAATTAAAAAATTGTGAAGTGGTGAAATTGGAGGAGCAGAAATGAGAAAAAAAAATAGGAATGAATGAAACATTTATATTTGTTGAACAGACCGAAATGGATTGTAAAAGGAAACTGTAGAGGGGGGGGGGGAATTGTTTATTATATCTTATTATTGTATCTCTTTTTTTTCTGATTATACCATGTTTGTGTAATGTATATATGTCCGATTACGGGTTGATAAGTATGCTGTGTGAGATGCATTGTATTTTCAAAATCAAACACTAGTGCTGTTTTATTGAGATCTTTGAACTTGTTTTTAAATCATTACTTTGTTGATGCATTCTATTCACTCAACAATTGCTTTGTTTCAACTATATATATTGCTGGACAATTTAGACACGGAATTCTTATATCAATCCAGATTGATTTTTTGTAACAAATTTATATTAAAATGAAGAAAGTAAATTTTTACATATTTTACATTATTTTCATATCTTATTATCTAACTCTGTTACTTTATTTTAGTTGTTTGTATCTTTTTTAGCCCTGATGAAGCCCTGAAATTCGGAGCGAAACGTTGGCTCAATATATATATATATATCACTATTTAGTTGTATTGACCGCAACAATATTTTATTATTTTTTATATTTCATTTTGTTCGGCTACAGGGATTACAGGGAAGACAAAGTTTCGTAATGGATTATTTATTTTCACACAAAAATTGCTCGGAGCTGTTATAAAATGAAACTCCTATAAATATCCCGAATGCAATCCTACCCCGAAGGAAGGAAAGGTCAGACTTGGGAATCATCTTCTGCAGGATTGGGGTCCTCGCTATATCCAACATTCTTCGGGTTCTGTTGAATGCTTTTCGGGTAAAAATAAACATTTATCTTCAACATTTGCTTCTACATAGTCATTTTTTTTTTTAATTCCAAGGTTATAAGCCAATTTGAGTTTTTTTGCATTCTTACGTGATTTTCTATTATCTTTGCAATCCTAAAAAAGCCTAACTCAATATATAATGTCATTAATTGAGAATGCAAAATGATCAATTGAGCCGCTGATAGCCAAAGTGGTGTAAGTCAAAGATTTTTTTATATATTCCTAAATTTAGAGGTGAATTTCTATCATACTTTTAACAAGGATACTGCTCTTGCTTTCAGAACTAATTAATTATTATTATTATTGTGAGATGGCAACACTGCGTGGGCAACACTGACAAGCGTGAGCGAGTTTCACGTGTTTTTCGGGGACAGTGATAATAAAAGTGAGTGTGCGTATATTTATCCTAGTTTACTGAAAGTTATATTAGTTGTAATTTGACTTCTGAGTTGTGAGGGACTCTTTCTTTTATTATTGAAATTATTCTCTAACCTATAATATAAGTGTTTAAGATAATATAATATTGAGATCTATGGTTTTGTTTATTCTTCATCTCTCTTATTTCTCCATTTAAAAAAAAGACTATAGCCCCTACAATTATTATTAACATATAATGTCTTCATAAATTTATATTTTTAGTATGTTTAATAAAAAATAAACTGTTAACCATAATTGACAAGATTTGCAGCAATGAATTTACACTGAATCGATAAAAGTTTAAAATATACAATTTTAGACAAAAGTTAATAATTAAATCCAAGAGGAGAAGTTCTTGAATTAAGTAAAACATGGAGAGCAAAAATATTTATCTACTGACAGTTCTAAAAATATGAAAACTGAAATCAAACGTGTGTATGCCATCTTTGATTTGTGGCAAAAAAATGACACTAAACTGGTCGGGCACAAATTTAAGCCAACTTGTACCAGCCAATTCAAATACCTTATACATATGTGCTCTGGCCACTTTTGTTCTATTAACTCAACTCGATAAATACCAAACTCACTTTCCTCACATCAATTACCTTTATTTTATCCTTACAATCTTCAATTATGTACCATTTAATTTCTGCAAATTGATTTCAATAGTGTGAAACTTTTTAAGTAAGTTGTTGTCAGCAGAGGCAGTTCCTACCTAATGCTCTGGCAACCTCTTTGGATTACAGATAACAGGGTCTTTTCTTCCTTACCTAGTGTGTGGAGTGTGTTAGGTTATTTATTCACATATCATCATCAGTCTGTTCTTCCTATTTATTTAGTTTATTCCACCTTCATTTCATCATCTCTACCATCTTCATCAATTCCACCTATCTGCATATCTATCTCTGTTAATCTTCATTTTCCACCTCTGCAAGTATCTCACCTATTCTTCAAATATATCTTTCTTTTTCTAAAGCACACATTATATTATCAATCGTAATTAACTAGTATCAATATTAATTAAAACCAATAGTCACTTGTAATCAACAATAATATTTACCATTGTTATTTATTAATATTCTTCTGTTAACCAGAGCTCTGAATTATTATTATTCTTATTATTGTACTTAGGAAATACATCGCGCTTTTCATGATTTTAGTGAGTTCCACCCATTGGCTAACGGGCCTCACAAGGCTGTGAGTATTGTATAGTATAATTATATGCTTGAAAAAATCCCGGATAGGGCCGGGAACTCGAACTCGCAACCTTCGGGTTAGCGGACAAGCTCCTTACCTCGCTGCTACCGTCATCCCCAACCAGAGCTCTGTAGGGTTATTTTATTTCTAAAAAATTATAAATATCTTTTATATTTCGTTCATTTTCTCATTGAATTCTTTTATTGTTTTAGTATATTTTTATCCATAAAAGGAATTTTGTTCTATTGTTTCTCTGTTTTCAAGTATTTTACCATTTATCATTTTCCTTATAGTTTTTATCTTTTGTAATTTCTTCTATTTTATATCTTCTATATTAAATCTCTCTCTCTCTCTCTCTCTCTCTCTCTCTCTCTCTCTCTCTCTCTCTCTCCCTCTCCCCCCAGGATAACCAGGGTGTGGCCCCCACATGCGGGAATTCACCTATGTTTGGCAAATATGTATAGAGGCACCTTTAAATGTTTTAGAGGACGAAGCATATCCATTTCAACGTGTCCTACAGCTTGCAAAACAATTAAAACTTCTTGCTGCCTTCCTATATTTACTTTTGAATATATATGTATATATTATATATGTTTATGTATATAAGGAAGGGACAAGACATGAGGACTGAGCGAGCGAAGCGGACGTGCTGGTTGGCCCTAACAGTCCCAGATCCTATCTCGCCCAACCTCTGCTACTCCTGCCTCTTGTCTTGTTATTATTTTAAAAATTTAAAAATTCTGACTCACTAGTTTGCTATCTAATATTTTAATTTAATGTAACCTTATTTATTTATGTAATATTATACTCTTACACGCAAAATGTAATATCTGGTTATTTTTTATCCGAAAGAATAAATAAATAAATCAACCATTAAGAAAACTAAATAAGAAATATTTGACTGGGTAC
The DNA here is from genome assembly GCF_000696795.3 of Halyomorpha halys. Classification (NCBI taxonomy): domain Eukaryota; kingdom Metazoa; phylum Arthropoda; class Insecta; order Hemiptera; family Pentatomidae; genus Halyomorpha; species Halyomorpha halys. Next base: position 988,993 of record NW_027105695.1, on the reverse strand, counting down.
TTTCTTACTTCTATGAATCTCAATAACTGATTTTAATTCACCAAATGGCCATTATCTCCCTGTATTTTTTTCTTAACACCAAATAATTATTCATAATATTAAAATTAGCTATATTTATGCGTGATTAGTTATATACATTATTTATTTAGATATTACAAGATCCTTATTTTTAATTTATTCTTGTATCATCTTGTTTTATACTAATTATTATATTAATTCACTATTTGTAAATTTGCAGCTTTATTATTCACTTCAAAGTCCTATTAGTTATTTTATTAATAATTATTATTTTGTTTGGTTTTTCTTTTAATTTATTTTCATTTTAGTATTTGTTGATTGAATTATTATTTTTATCATAGATATCGATTCATATTATACAGATCTAGCCTCCACAATGCCCTAATAATCAAAATTTAAATAATTACATTTCAATTATGTACATCATTTGTATTATTTTGACACAGACCGATATATGATATCATCTGGTCGGGTCATATTGGATGTAATTTTCTAAATGAATAAGCAAATAAATAAATAAAAATATTCTCTGATACCTCTTACCTGTTACCTCTGTTAATTTTACAGTTAAAATAATAGTTAAACTAAAATAAAATAGTTTAAACAGTTAAAATAAACCTATAAAGGCAATAAGGGAAACCACTATTAAAAATTTATGTCCCCTCTGAGCGGACAACCTAGTGCAAAGGGTTTTTTTCTTTTAATATTTATTTATTGCTATTTACAACTGTACATTATAATACATTTAGTAAATCTGATCTAAGGTAAATTGGAATGTTACAGGCGTGTAGAGAAACTACCCATTGGTAGCACTCTAATGACATTTTACATAAGCTGGTCTCGTGGTCATCTTCTTTTCAGGCGCCTCGGATGATTGTCATGAATGGAAGAGAATGCAAGGTTAGAAACTAGGGAGTTTGAGTGGTTAGGGAGTTTATAATGGAAGGAGTGATATCTGGTTCGGGCTAGTAGTGCAAAGGGTTACTAAAGAAATTTGATATTCCTTATTTTTTATGTTTTATAGGTTCATTTTAACCGTATTAAATTAACATGGACTTAATAAACTGTAAAGTTTTATAAATCAATGTGAAGCTGTGATACTAAAATTAATTGTCATTGATGATGGCAAGATCGGCCGAAATATTGGACACATTAGATGGTTCAAGAGCCCAAGAGGAGAAAAGGCAGTTATCTCATCCCAATTTTTTATTACTTTAATGAAAACTAGGTACAATTACTAGTCAAAATTGATGAGTCTGCTAAGTATAGGTACGGGGAATAAAAAATGGCGGCTGTTTCAATACGTTAAAACTAATTATTTTTTATTCGGAGCTCTATATCTCTAAACTACCAACGACAATAGAAAATCTAAGAGAATATTATTTAAAGTAAAGTAAATTTTCTAAAATTTAAGCCCTAATAGAGCTATTTATGTTCAATAGTTCTCGAGATATAGCTTTTTAAAAAGCAACATTTCATAAAAATGTTGAATGGAACGTACTGAAAGATCAGTAGTTAGTGAATTTATTTTGAGAAATCTATATCTAAGGAACTATGTGACACACAGATTAAAGCTGGTTTAATGGGCTATAAAGTAGTTTATAAAGTTTATTTTCGTAGGAGTAGTAATTTTCATGAAATTTGCTAAAATAAATTGATTTATAGTTGTTCGCAACAAATTTTCATTTGCCAAATTTATATTCATATCTGGATATCATAAAAACTACTACCCCTACGAAGATAAGTGTCATGAACTACTTTATAGTAAGTTAAATTTACTTTATTTTGAGTGTTGAGAGACATATATGCGTCTTATGGGTCTAGAGATATATTTTTTCAAAAATCCAACATTTTATAGGAATAACTAGAAATTAACATTTTGTGAGTTTATTTTGTCAAATATCATAAAAACTACTACTCCTACAAAGATAAATATCATTAACTATTTTGTAGTAAATTTAACTAACTTTAATTTGATTGCTAATATACATCTGTACGTCATATAGTTCCTGAGATATAGATTTCTCAAAATAAATTAACTAACTACTGATATTTCAGTACATTTTTATGAAATGTTACTTTTTAAAAGGCTATATCTCGAGAAATATTGGGCGTAAATAGCTCTATTAGGGCTAATATTTTAGAAAATTTACTTTTATTTAAATAATGTTCTTTTAGATTTTCTAGTATTGTTGGTAGTTTTTAAGATACGGAGTTCCAAATGAAAAATTAATGTTTTTTCAAGTTTTTAAAACAGCCGCCATTTTTTATCCCCCCTTCTATACTTGGCAGACTCATCAATTTTGACTAGTAATTATATATATTTTAAATTAAAGTAATAAAAAATTGGGGTGAAATAACTGTCTTTTTTTCTTCCCGGCTCTTGTACTAAGATGAAAGTTGAGACAATTTTTATAATTGTTGTTATTTTAAAAACTTATATATATATATATTGTTTTTGTTTCTAAATTTATAATTTGTATATTGGTAGCTGTTAGTGCAAACTACTGATATTTCCTCGTCAGTAATGAGTTAACAAGAACATTAACGCTATAATACTATACTGTTATTTCTGTCACCTGGGAACGCCGGCTGGAAATACCTCGAGCGGTTTCTTGTGACTTCTGGAATACCGTAGCAGCCACTGAGCCTCCTCTTCCTCGAAGGCGAATCGCATTGAGCATTCATGAGGAGGAATCGAACCTTAATGAGCTTGCGCCTTATGGACTGCTCAAGAGATTGAGGCTTTTCGCTGGAGGAATTGTAATCTTCGTCTGCATACTTGATCGGTTGAAGTATGTTGCAAACAGGAACGGATCAAGTGGTTTTGTTTGTTTTTGTTTAGTGGTGCTAAACTTCATTGGTCATCAACACCATTTATATTTTATTTTATTTTGCTAATATTCGTTAAATTTTATTTATTTCTTAATTTGATTATTTATTATTTTATTTATTTATTTTATTATAATTTTCTTTCCTTCCGATCAAGCTATATTTTTGTCAGTAAATTTTGTGATTTTAAAAACTGAAACATCCGACATTGGTCCTATCCTTTATACAGTTTTCACAGCTGACATTGCAAACCATTCTAACACAATCCTCACCACGTATGCCGATGATAATCCCACATCACCACCCTTGAAGAATGGTGCCAAAACTGGAGGATTAAAATAAATTCTAATAAATCCCACCAAATCACATTTACCCTTCGTCGTAAACCAATGAACTCTTGCCCTACAGTATCCTTTAATAATACCCCACTTATTCCTGTTTAACAGATCCGTTACTTAGGACTACATCTCGACAAACGACTGACATAGAATCCTTATACAAGACTG
>NW_027105695.1:984396-985032 GCF_000696795.3 Halyomorpha halys | reverse complement strand
TGTTAAATTGTTGTTGCAATAATGGCAGTTCGGAGGCGTTTCTTTTGAAATAAGATAGGAGTGGATGAGCCTCGTGTGACCTATTCTCAGCCTGGACAGTACAACCTCCTCTCTACGGTGGTTTTTTTTATCGTATCTTAGTTTTATTGGATCTTTAATACCAGTCCGATTTAAGTGATTTTTCTAAGTCTTTTAGTCAATTTGATTATCTATGATACTTTCATACTTATGATACTACACAAAATATAAATATTTATTATATAATAACCCTCATTGTGCTTATATTAGCTTATAATATTAGTGCTGTATTGAAACTATTCAGAATGACTGACCTATCAAAGTGTGGTGAAAGATTTTTTAGGAGTGAAAAAATGTTGATATTCGTTTTTAATACCTCAAGAAACCCTTAAATACAATTTTTCGAAAAAAAAAATAATAAAATAAAAAAAAAAGGAAAATAAATAAATTTTATTAATGGAAGATTATTGATTGACCGTGTGTATAAATGAATGGAATATGGTCCGGGTGCGGTAAAAAAAAGATCAAATAGTAGATAATTATACTATTTTATTGAGCCAACGTTTCGCCCCACGTTGCAGGGCTTCGTCAGGGCTAAAAAAGATACAAACACTATAG
>NW_027105695.1:981481-982756 GCF_000696795.3 Halyomorpha halys | reverse complement strand
AAGTAAACATAGTAAAAAAGTATTTAAATTAGGTGAACAATTTATATCTATTATATCTATTACCTCTATACATAATAGAGGGGGAGAAGAGATATTAATTTAAAAAAAAAATAACTGATAGATAGAAAAACAAAGGAAAAGTAAAGTATAAAATAATGTGATACAATGTGTGTAAGTGATTAAGAAACACAATATACCAAATGAGCGGGGATACAGAAAAGTGTAAAATATAATAGAGTAATTAATAATAAAGTAATTAATATAAGTACACTTAAGAAGTTAACACATGAATATTAATTAAAAAATAGGATACATGAATATAATAATTCTTCTATTCATTTATAATATAATATTTCTTCTCTTATCTATCTGTTACTATTACCCTTTTCATTTAATATTTACAACCTTTAATGTTTCTTATTATATCTTAACTTTCATTTTATACCCCTGTTATTTTCCACTTCTGTTTTTTTCTTTTATCCTGTTTGTAACTATGTCAAGTGTTTGTATCTTTTTTAGCCCTGACGAAGCCCTGCAACGTGGGGCGAAACGTTGGCTCTATAAATAATTGTATTAATATTGGAATTGGATAAAATGCAGAGGAGTTATAAACGATTATAAGAACAATGGACATTGGAGTAAAAACAAATCGGAATAAATCAATATAAGAACTTTCTAATATTTAATTTCTTTGAAAAGTGGGATTTGAGCGTTTCAGAATAGGCTAATAACGAATACAATTTGCTTTTTCCTACTGAAATATTTATAATTTTTTTTTTTTTAATTTTTAGTAAGTAAAAAATCATTGAATCAGTAATATTTTTTTCTTATTCTTAAGACAAGACAAAGAAAAAAGAAAGAGACATATTGCTTGAAACAAAAAATGTATTCTGTCTGAGCTAATCATCCGAAATGCTTAATTTCGTTAATCACGTGCGATAGTTGATCGTGGGTGACTTATACGAGATGGTTTGTAGTGCGGTGAAAATGAAACACAAATAAGTTGAAGTAACTTATTTAATCGTGGCAACGTTTCGGCAGAGAATTTCTAGCCTTCTTCAGGGCTAAGAACAGAACAAGATAACAACCAATGAATACAGAAAATAAAAATGATTTTGAATGAAAATTTCTATTTATTAAATAAATCAATTTTATATCCAAATCCGTCTCAATACTTTATTTATTCATTAGTCCAACGTTTCGGCCTTTCTAGCCATCTTCAGGGACATCTAAATATTTAACAGCTTATATTATATCTTCATTTTTAAACATTTA
>NW_027105695.1:978739-979941 GCF_000696795.3 Halyomorpha halys | reverse complement strand
TAAATGTTTAAAAATGAAGATATAATATAAGCTGTTAAATATTTAGATGTCCCTGAAGATGGCTAGAAAGGCTGAAACATTGGACTAATGAATAAATAAAGTGTTGAGACGGATTTGGATATAAAATTGATTTATTTAATAAATATTACCTTGTCTCAAAAAATTTTGAAATAATATAATTAAAATGAAAATTTCGATATTTTTAAGAAAATATTTCCTTAATATAAAATTTTCTTTTTTATTTTCGGTATTCATTGGTTGTTGTCTTGTTCTGTTCTTAGGCCTGATGAAGGCTAGAAATTCTTGACGAAACGTTGGCACGATTAAATAAGTTACTTCAACTTATTTGTGTTTTATTTTGACCACATCCTCGAACCATCTTCTCCTCTTAATTTTTTTAATCACTTTTTTTGCCGAAAAAATTCAGACCAGCCTATAACCTTCCCCGGAACATCCTGAACACTTAGCAAATACCCCCCATCAAAATCGGATGATCGGTATGGCAGTGCCGGACAAACAAATATTCATTATATTTACATATTACATGAATATATAAATGTAATAATTGCTATAAGTCGCTCTCCTAGAAGTTAGCTGAAGAAGAAGATATCTTAACCTAAAGCTATTAGAAGAGATGACATACACCGACCGACAAAGGACCAAAACACATCTATATTATCCTTCCAAAGGACATTAATTCCTTCTTGCCTTTCAGTGATTCATTGCTTATTAGTGCCTGCGTCCTCTCCCTACTGCACGCCTCAGGACAACAACAAACCATTTTACGGCCATTATATTCTTTGAACCAAAATGAAGGACAGCTTTAACTTTTATAACCACACGAATTGTACAGCGCTCCAGCGGTCATTGACCAATATCATATTTTCATTATAATGAGTAATGAAACGATTCTTAGTCGAGGAATATAAAATTTCTTTCTATATTGGGAGTGAAATATAATAATTATATCCTAATAATATAACTGTATATAACAGGTGGGAGTAGGTAAGACACTGTACATTTTTTGAAATTATTTTTAGAATTTTTTTATTTTTTTATTTTATTTATTTGTTGATATTTACAACTGTATAAAAAAATACAACCAGTAAATTTGATCATAATGACATATGATATGATACAGCATGTAGAGAAACTACCCAGTAGTAGAACTCTAAAACAGTTTACAATATAAGGTCACGAGG
>NW_027105695.1:972837-977734 GCF_000696795.3 Halyomorpha halys | reverse complement strand
ATCAAAAGCCTGCTCTATATCGAAAAAGACTCCCGCGCAGTTCATTCCGCGCTCCAAAGAAGACGAGACAACGTCCACCACACATTTTTAGAAATAAACCTAATATTTTAATTTATATAATATAAACTAAATTTAAATTAACCAACACGAATATAAAATTAAATAACGTATTTAAATAAAGTAATCAAAAATTGGAGTGAATTAACTGACTTTTTTCTTCTTGTACTAAAATCTGGCCTGAATAAAACAAGAATGAATAAAATAAAATAAGAATAAATAAATAAAAGAAGTAAATAAATAAGAATAAATAAATAAAATAAGAATAAAAATAATAAATGAATGAAAAAAAAAACTCTCTTAAAATATATACAAACAGAAGGACAAACAAAATGAACATACTCAAACTAGGTGTATGAAAAAAATAAATAAATAAAATAACTTAAAGATAAAATAATATAATGTCTAGTCACATTTGCTCTATTATTGTATATAAGCAATATTTACACATCAACCTGTGTTCCCTGAGCCCACTGTATCCCCCACGTGTGAGGGGTAGTGCAGAGCTCAAGAGATCCCAGCGCATTCCTCTCGCCGCATCACTGGTAATGAGCCAATGGAGGCTGAGCAAGTGCGCTAAAGCCGCAAACAATCAACTTGAGTGGAGAATCTGACCATTGCCAGAACTCCAACTGTCCATTTTTATTTTAATAAGTCTCTTGGCCACTGCCGTTTCAACCTTCTAGGTAGGCTGTAGAGATGGGTGGAACTAGATAAGGTTTGAACCAAAGGATTAGGATGGTTGAAAAGGTTTATATGAAATTTTGAGAATTTGGTTGGAATGAGGTCAAGGACAAAAGGGATATGAGGGTCATTGTGTAGTGTTCTGTTGGAAACGTAATAGGGTGCATTAACTATGGTTCTAAGGATTTTGGATTGAAAGGATTAGCATAATCTAGCAGACTCTTATTTCTTCATCGGCAATGTAATAAAGAATAGAAAAAGTGCTATCAAAGTTTTCATCAGATAATATCGATTTCTTTGCAAGAGATCTCGAACTCGTATTTATTTGTTACTACTATATCTAATCTTTTAGTATCGAACATAGCTATTCGATTGTCAATTTAAATCGATATTGTGCATGCATAATTTAAGAGAAAAAAATGTGAGAACATGTTTTTGGTAGCGTTGGACAGACCTTGTTATTCATGCCCCGATAGTCACTCCCACGTGTCTTTGCTACTAACAACTCGCTAACGAGTCCTCTGACAATTGCAATTAAATCCAACTGCTGTCTATAAATCACCAGTCCAAGAGATAATATAAAATATTATCTCTTACAAATCGTAAATAAAAATATATAAAATGAGAAACTGTTCGTGACAGATCGTGCCAAACTTTGGAAACCGGGTCCCTTTCACCCGAAGGTTGGCATTTGGTCTCGTGTCGATCTATCCAAACCTTTTTCTTTCTCTAAATAAAGTGAGAACTTGATTTAAAGCAAAAAGTGTTGGGGGGAGGGGGAGAGGGAAACTTTATTAACACATAAAGTTGTGCTGCCCAAGTTCATTGGACTGCTAGTCACACAGCCTACTTATTTTAGTCTAATCAGACGATATTTTTAATCTTATGATAAATAAGCCTTTACAAGTATACAATCATAATTTTAAACATTGGTAATATATAACATTAGAAAATGACCTTTTTTTCCTTTCCCCTTTTTCTTTTTCCCTTTTTCATGATTTTCTCCCTCCTTTTCCATCCTTTCTCGATTCTCTCTTTTTTTTTCTTTTCCTTTCCTTCCTTTTCCCTTTCATACTTTGGTTTCAACCCAGCGTGCCTTTAACAGAATAATGGATAAAATAGTGATAAGAGATTTGAGAATATATAAGAACAATTCTTATAAGTAACAAATGTAAATTAAAAAAAAAAACTATGTTAGAATTAATATACAATAAATATAGAATATATAAAATATATAATATATAAAAATCAGTATTTGTTTGTTCGTAATTTATGCACTGCCATATTTTTCATCAGTTTTTTTTATAAATGTTCAGGCTATTCCAAGTTTTTCAGTAAAAAAAAAAAGTTATTAACAAAATTAAGTATTTTTGACACGTAGCTCAGAAACTATATATTTTCTTCATCGATTATATGTCAATCGATTAGTCTCTTAAACTAAATTAGTCTCTCTGAAAAATAAAATGATATTAATGATTCTATTAAATGATATTTTATTCACTATAAATTGAAAAAAAATGATGAGGATTTCATTAAAGTAAGCAAAACAAATAATTTTGAGAAAAAGCAAGTTATATTTCTTTATAGCGTCGAATGAAACCGTTTAGTACCATTTTTAAAAGAAATTAAAAATTATAACCCATCAATTGTATCCAAAACTCTCCAATCCTATATCATAGCCCTGGAAGAATGGTGTCGTAATTGGAGGATTACGGATAAATTGGATTGGAAGATAAATTCCAACAAATCCCATCAAATCACCTTTACCCTTCGTCGTAAACCTACCGACTGCCCTACTGTTTCATTTAATAATGTTACTCTTACCCCTGTCGAACAGATCCGCTACCTTGGACTATCTGGACAAAGTACTAATCTGGAATCCTCACACCAGACTGAAAAGACAGGAAAATGCACGTCGATTCCGACTATTACAGCATTTACTAGACAAACGGTATAAACTTCCAACACATTACAAAAGACCGATCTACTTGACTGTAATAAGGCCCATCTAGACATACGGAGTTGAGCTTTGGGGCTCCACTAAAGCTTGGAACTCTTCCCGTATCCAGTCCCTACTTTCCCTAATCCTGAATGCTCCTTACTTTGTCCAAAAGAAAATCATCTACAAATGAATGTTTCTTATGCCAATTTGGTCGGAACCAGATATCAATCCTTCTATGATAAACTGTCTAACCCCCCAAACCCTGTTCCTCCTTTCTTTCTCTTCCCTTTCTGATAATCTTCATAGATGTCTGAAAAGAAGAAATCCTCGGGACCTTATAATATAGAAATGATATTAGAATGCTACTAATGGGAGTTTGTTCACAAAAATCTCTCATGCCATTATAAAATTGTAAATTTCAAGAGGTAAAAGAAAAACAATGATATTCAATAGATATTTCCATAGAAAATTTATTGAAATTTACATAAAAATACATCTAGTAAATTTGATGCTAGATTATAATGAAATGATTTAGACTTGTAAAGAAACCCATTGGTAGCATTCTAATAACATTCTACATTAGAAGGTCTCGAAACCATCTTCTTTTCAGGCGCCTCGGATGATTTTCAGGAATAGAAGAGGAAGCAAGGTAAGAAATTAGTGGGCTGGGTGGTTAGGGCGTTTCCATAAAAAAAGAAAATATTTTTCATAATTTTTATAAACACGAAAATTCAGTAATACTGTAGTATCTAGCGGTTGATCGCAATCTTGGAGCTAAGAACATAATATCACCAAGAAGACACTCTACCAAATGACTTTAACATTTACATTAAGGATAGTCCCCCACTACTACTCAGCCATTAGATCCCCAACGTAGATCGTCCTGTTGGGACATCCTTCCAGTCTTTTTTGTTGAATATTGTGAAAACTTGCTCCTTATTACGGTATAAATAAATTCATTCACAAAGACTTTAATATCCCATTCGTTGCAGATTTGGCCCAAAACAGATATGCGTCTTTTCATTCTAAACTCCTTAACCATCCTAACCCATTAATTCTTAATATTTCATCCTTAACAATCCCTGATAATCCTTCGAGGCGTCTGAAAAGGAGATGGCCACGGGACCTTCTAATTTAAATTAATGTTTGAAGTACCATCAATGGGTGATTCCTTCCCAAGATTTTCAAGTATATATGAAACATACAACAGATTTACTTATTGTATTTATTATTTGTATAGTTGTAAATCACATTAAATAAATTTAAAAAAATAATAATAATAAAATCATGAAAACTACTACTCCTGAAGATGAAGATACACGTCAAATACTACTTTATAGTACATTCCTCATACTAGCTTTAATTCGAGTGTTAATACACATTTGTTAGTCGAATGGATTACAAGATATAGATTTATCAAAATACTTATCAGTAAATTTTTTATGAAATATTGCTTTTTGGAAAGCTATATCTCGGAAACTATTTAACGTAAATAGCTTTATTAGGGCTTATATTTTAGCAAATTTATTCTACTTTAAATGATGTTCTGTTAGGTTGTCTAGTATTGTTGTTGGTTAAAAGAAATAGATCTCCGAAAGAAAAATTAATTTTGTTCAACGTATTGTAATATTCACCATTTTTTATTCCCCCTACCTATACTTGGTAGACTCGTCAGTTTTGACTATTAATTATACATAGTTTTCATTAAAGTAATCAAAAATTGAGGTGAGCTAACTGCCTTTTTTTCCCCCGAGCGATTAACATAAACATCAATACACAAAAAACTGACACCATCACTTTCTCATATAAGAATTCCTCTCAAATAAATCTTATCGATATATGAACATCGAGTTTTTTTTTACTAACGAATTCATGGAGCTCTTTAGGGGTGAGCTATACATAGAAATGAATCACCGGTTCCTATGACAACGCACTGAATGAAGTGAATAACTTATGAATGAATTACTTTACATACAATGAACGAGGTGCATCGATATTTTGCACCTGTAGTGCATTCATTGCCAATGAGTCTTTCTTTAATTATTTTTTTTGGAAACATATGATTGCTAATTCTTCTCTTATAAAACTCAATAATATAATAATAGAAATAGAAGTTAATAACAATTAATAATTATATTGATTAATTATAAATTCTTCCAATCCCACATCACCACCCCTGAAGAATGGTGCCAAAACTGGAGGATTAAAATAAAT